>NC_043700.1:148799123-148811400 GCF_006229205.1 Suricata suricatta | reverse complement strand
TGCCATTTCCTGGTCAAAATAACTTTGGCGTCTGTCATGCTGGGCCAGACTGGAGTGGCCAAGGTGCACAAAAGATCAAAACCGCATTTTGGATTATTCAGTGCTAACTCCCCCCTTCCCAGCATTGCTGAGGCAAATCTGGGCGTTTCTTTTGATATTCATTTGACTCTGTTTACCTGGTAACTGACCTTGGTCAGCTGCTTTGTTTTCCCACCTTGAAACCTTTATAAAAGACGGTTTTCTGAATAAAGCTCTCTCTCTCTTTTGCCTGATCGGAAAACCGTGAGTTCTGTCTTTACTCTCTGCATCTCTCCCTCCTGCCCTTTTTCTCTCCCTCCCTCAGGAGGACCTGCGATGGAGGCGCGCTCAAAGCCGGGGATGAGTGCGCCTAGACCTGGCGAGCTAGCGCACAGTGGCACCCGCAAGTGCCGTCCCAGCTTGGGATGGAAGCGGACAGGGCGGACGAGCCGGACCCAGCCTCTGGGCTACGACATCTGTTAGCTGTGATTTAGGTAACAGCTAAATGATACCAAAGATAAAATCCTGTATGTAATTATTTTAAATAGAAGAGGTGTAAAGATATTAGTGATTTAGAAGAATGAAAGAACTCTACATAATGATAATGTAAGAATACTGATGGGAAAGAAGCATGATTCATTAAATAGATTCATTGTCTTCTGTATGAAAGTTATTAAAGACAACTTAAATTCATATACTAATTTTCATTATTAGAAGGTTTAATAATTTGAAATTATTTTAAATAGATAGGACCCAACTGTTTTACTCTAAAGATGATAAAGATCTCTATATCATTTGGAAAAATCACACTGCAATAATGCAATAATTTTATAAATGCCTGGGAAATTAAAGTAGCCATCATAAATGATGAGTGAAACATATTATTATAAGCCCATTTTGTAAAATTAACACTAGCATATTTTTCTTAAAGATAAAAGGGAGGATTTGGGGTCCATCAGATAATACATGTGTGGTTATTAGAATACTTAGTTTACAATGAATTGTAATACATGTAAGAATTTTATTCAATGCATAGGATTCATTAATTTATGAGTTCAGATTACTATTTGTGAGTTCACATAGTATTTCCCCCTTTTTTTACAAGTATTTACTGAATGTTTACTATGCATTTTTTTTTTTATTTAGAGAGAGAGAGAGAATGCACATATGAGAGGGGATAGGGGCAAAGAAAGAGAGGGAAAGTGAGAGAGGGAGGAAGAATCTTAAGCAGGGTCCATGTTCACCACAAAGCCCAATGTGGGGCTTGATCCCATGACTTTGAGATCATGAGCATCAAAAGATAGATGCTTAACCAACTGAGCCACCTGGGTGCCTCTCAGCTAAAATTTCTAAGTAGCATCTTCCAATTTCTTTCCAAAATATTATTATTGGCATTAAAAATGGTTACTGACTTTCTCCTGACTTAAGTTGATCTGGGATGACAAATAACAGTATAGTTACAAAGTATCAACAGAGTTTACTCATTCATCATTTAGCATGTGAAATGTCCTTCAAATTAATGATATTTGAAAGGAACACACACAATACTCAATATAAATAGGAAGCAAGAAGTTGTGAGGAAATACAGTACAACCTTACTTTATTCCTGAACACTTTAAAATCTAGTGAACTGTGTTTCTATCTTGTCCTCGGTATTCTTTGTCATTTTTTCTACCAAAAGAAAAACTCACATTTTCCAAAAGCTAAAATAATTATATATACTTCTGTCCACCCATATGTTTAAATTTCACAGTTCATTTGTATGCAGAGAAATTCACCAAGTTTGGCTTAACTGAGGTAGTACAATTAAAAACAAAATTCTTACTTTTTAAAATAAATTTTCCTTGTGAAATTTGAGAAAACATCTTTGTGCTTACATGAAGACAGAGACAATTTGTGTTGTTACAATCTGATAATTTCTAGCGAAACTCAATAGAAACCATTAAGCTATGTTTCTATGTTTCTAGTTTGTGTTCACTAGCCAGTTTGCATTGTTCATATATTATACAGAGAAAAATAAACAAGTAAATCCATTAATTGTTTCCCTATGTGCATTATTTTCATGTAATTTAGACCATAATACCACGCTAATATTTCTATTTTAAAGATCCAGATGAAGTTCTGAATATCTTCTTGATAATTTGCAAATCCAACCTCCAATTTGTTCATTTCATAACATTCCTGGTTACCCTTCATCCCACTATCTTACAAACAATCCCTGAGCAGTCAGCATGCTTTTGAAAATATCCAGATGGTGACCTTCTGTGGTGACTTTAATCCAAGTCATCATCATCTCTCAAGAGGATTACTGTAATAATCTTCACCTTGTCCTTGTTCCGTATACTTTGTTCTAAGCATAGAATAGCCAGCAAGATACAATTCAGCTGTCCCAATTGTGTGGCCTCTCTGCTCAGACTCCTCCGTCCTTTTACATCTCCTTCAGAATGATCTTCAAACTCCAGTTATCCCTCTCTCCTGAAGACTTTCCTGACCTTATCCATCATGCTCACCCTCACTTACTCCACTCTCACTCATAGACTCATTTTTTTTTCTGGGAACATGGAATACATTTGTTTTTTGTTTGTTTGTTTGTTTTGTTTTGTTGTTGTTGTTTTGCCTGGGAGTCTTTCCAGTTTTGCTCTCATTCTATAGAAACACTTTCATTCATGGCTTGCTTTCTCACCCCCTTCAGGTGTTTGCTAAAGGGTTCTGTTTTGAGTGAGACCTTCCTTGATTGTCCTACTTAAAATCACTTCCCTTTTTCAATCCCATAATCTGCATTTTTTTCCCTATAGCTTTCTTTTTATTACCTCATTATACTATATGTTTTACTAGTTTCTTCAATAATTGTACCTCCCCCATTAGAATCTAAATATCACAAAGTTAGGGATTTTTGTTCGTTTTCTTGACTGCTCTATTTCCAATTTCTTGGAATAGTGCTTAGTTTATAATCTCATGTTCATGAACTATTATAAATGAAATAGCACATTTTATAGCTCCTATTTTCTTCCAGAAAATTGGACATCTTATATTCCTCTTTTTTTCACAGAAAAACATCTCAGGAGAAGGCATACAGTGTAGGTCTGTTCTTGCTGTTATTCTGACATATAAAACATATTATGAATGGTAGAGATACTATCCTCAGAAAAAATTACATGCTTTTGACTTAGGTAAAGGACAAAATGCCCTTTTCTTTTAAACAGATAATATTAAAGTTCACATTATTTATTGGATAATGAAGCATAGTTACTTTTACATGGTTCAGAAAAATTCAGAAATTTTATTCATTAAATAAAATATCCTAAATAAAAATGACATATCAGTTTCTTACTAAATTTTAGAAATGGACATAAAATGAGAGGTTGGATTACATAATAATTCCAAATTGTTGAAGAACACATGAATATCGAGTATCACATATGTCTACTTGTTTGAATCACAGAGTTTACATGACAATTTCCTTATTAGCCTCACTCCTAATATTCAGGGAGTTGGTAAAAAATATACTTTTATATCATAATATTACAAGATTTATGTGGAAAAATCAACTATTTTGGGTATAGAGATTTCCAGGTTTTTTTCCCCCTCATGAACCAACTCCTTTTATTATACATCAGTAAAATGTAGCATGTAAGAGCAAATTATCTCCATCATATGTTAGGCAATTTCTTTCAGTGGTAAATCTCTATTCATTTTAAGATCAGTCATTCATATGCTAAGCATTAATTAAATAGAAAATATTGTCACAACTTTGTAAACACACACACGCATACATATACACATGCAATACACTCAGCCAGTTGATAAATGAGCCATTGGATATGGAAAATGACTGATTTTTTTTTATTTTTTACTTCTAAAAAATATTTTAACTTTTGGAACAGTGTCTCTTTCTTTAGGAAAATTTGTGTTGTTAAAATTTGTTATTTTTTATTATAATTTGTCATTGAGGTTTTCTTCTCTGAACAGATTTCACATATTTATTTTTCTCTATATACCTGGTATTTATTTTTTTCTTTTTTTCTTTTGGTTTCAGTTATTTTTCAAGTCCCTCTGTATTTTAAATTAAGTGTATACACTTTAGTAATGATTATTTATTGGCAATCAATTAATATTCTAATATACTATTTTCATTACTTTAGATTATAATTTATTTTAAATTACATCAAGAGGTGTTCTGAGGTTGAGGAGACATTTGAAATAAAAATGCTTTGATCATGTTTACACATTGAAAAAATATGTCAGAGGAAAGAGAAACTTAGATAAGAAGAGAAAGGATAAATTACAAGGAAAAATCTTAAATAAGGTATAAACTTTTATGTTAGTCATAAAAAAAATTTGATTCCTCCGTTTGAGACAAGATGCAAGGAGATAGAGATGGTTTTGAGTGTGTATATTTATATATATGGAAACAAAAATTGTACTATAAACTTGGTAATCTCACTTTCTGTTTAAAGTAGAAAGGTTATTTCTTAGTGTCAACAATCAAAATGACAAGATTTTTAAAAAGTATTAAATTTCTGTTTTGAGTGAGGTAGGTTTTAGAGAAGAAAGCATTATGGGTTTAGAGGAAGACAAAATCAATTCAATGTGTCCATCCCTCTTCTCCCGTTTTGGTCTACACAAAGTTCAAATTTGATTACATAGCAGTTACTCAATGCAAAATTTTGCTATATATAGGTTAACTCTGTAATTTGCAAAAGAAATTAAAATTAATATCACTTGAAACTAATAATTCTGTCACAGTAGTGGAATAAACTATATAGAAAAGTTTAATAGGCCATCAGGATATACTTTGCTATGACTCTTATTGTTTCCTAGGTAAGTAGGAACTTAAGTTCTATAATCAGTGGAGTTAAGAGAAGAAATCATTCCAAGACATTGCCTAACTTAGTTGGAAAAGCATAGAAGGCTACGTCTGACATAATCTGTAGAGAAGGGAAAATCAATTGTTTCCGACGTTTTTTAAAAAGGAAATTACAGAGGCAATTGTGTGGCTTTGTCAGTTGAGTGTCCAACTCTTGATTTAGGTCTAGGTCATGATTTCATAGTTTCTTGAATTAGGGTCCAGTTTAAGATTCTCCCTCTATCTGTCCCTCCCCTACTCTCTCTGCCCCTCTCCTCCTCACACTCTATCTCTCTAAAAATAAATAAATTGAAAAAAAAAGAGAGAAAATTACAATTAAGTAATTGGCTCTCTGCTGTGTAAAGCAAAGCAGAATTTGTATTTGTTGTTAGAAATTGCTTCACAGGATGATGGTGATGGTAATGGTGATGATGATGATGATGATGATGATGTCATTGTCTCTAGCCCCGCACATCATATGGCTTTGGTTATTTTAGGTTTATCAGGTATTTTACTGGTTAGTAAAACTAAGAATTAGCAGACTACATTTAATACATAATAATTCAGTTAATCCACCTAGAAATATTTGTTGACTTATTTTATCCTTTCAGTAACCTTAAACAGTTAAAATGATAGACTGGGGCACCTGGGTGGCTCAGTTGGTTAAGCGTCCGGCTTCGGCTCAGGTCATGATCTCACAGTTCGTGGGTTCAAGCCCCAGGTCAGGCTCTGTGCTGACAGCTCAGAGCCTGGAGCCTGTTTCGGATTCTATGTCGCCCTCTCTCTCTCTGACCCTCCCTTCTTGTGCTCTCTCTGTCTCTCAAAAATAAATAAATAAATAAATAAATAAATAAATAAATAAATAAATAAATAAAATGATAGACATGTATATGAAAAGTACAGTAAAAAATTACTGTAGCTACCTGAGAATTGTTTATTGGGAAATAGAAATAGCTTTTAAATCACCAAGTTTATGTAGATTTACTGACACCTAGGTTTGTTATAGATATTTAATAAGGAGCAAGACTGAGACATTTGAAATATAGATCACTGAGTCCCAGGGAAGGAAGAACTTCAGGTCAGAGGATGTAACACAGGTGTTGTGCAGTGCTCTTACACTAGCATATTCTGTCTTTCTTTCCTATATGGTCCACCCTCCAGGGAGTAATTTTTCACCCATGGCCTGTCTCTAGCATCTTGCTGCAGCACCAGTAGAGTTTAGCCCGTGTTCTTCATTGGCATTATGCTCATCAGACTGGCTCTGTTATGTTCTCTGGCTGGCTCTGAGTTTTTCTAGTTATGTGATCCTCCATCTGCTTTCTTTTGTGGTGACAAAGTGGCCCTGCCTATCTCTTCACATTCTGCCATTTTTCTGGTTTTGCTGTTGCTTTAACTATATTTTAAACATATAGCATAGTTGATGGAAAACTGAAGAAATGCCTAGTACTTGTTTAGATTCTTTGCAAAGAACAGTTAGTCTTTGCCACTGACTAAACTGTGCTTTAAACCCAGGTGCAGAAACTTGCAGAAAGTTCTTGCAATATGTTTTAAGTAACCAAAATGGAAAATCCATGCAAACTGTTGCTTGTGTTTAGTCTTGTGATTTTAAGACAGCTGGTAGAGATAAGCACTAACATAAATCTTGTCTGAATTTCCCAAACCTAGCATATGAATCGTGAATTCTTTATCACATTTTCTAGATGTTTAACCATAGGTGATGGTGATATAGCAGAACAGAAAAAACAAAATTTGGATTTAGAAAATCTGGGTTTAGAATCTTATTTGCTAGTTATTTGACTTTGGAGAAATAACTCTGTCTATACTCTCCCCTCTAACTTTGGAGATGAGGAAACTAAGACTAAGAGAATATGTAATTTCCTGAACTTTTCAAAGGTAGAAAGTGTCAAAGAGAGATGTAAAAATTGTCTTTCATTACTTTAAAACTTATAATCAGTCATCACACAAAGTGCCCATGCTTTTTTAATGATAATTTTTTAAAGGATACTCATTGCCAGAACTCATCTATATTTCAAAAACTAATATGGCTTTTGATCAACTGTTCCCTATCACTTATGACCCAGTTTCTCTTTAGGCTATAGTTCAATTCTGTGGGTCTTGAATATTCTTTCTAGAAATACAGGTGTATTTTGAAGATATTCCAGGTTTGGTTCCAGAGCATTGAAATAAAGAAAATATCGCTATAAAGCAAGTCAAATGAATATTTTTGATTTCTCAGTGTATATAAAAGTTATATTTATGCCATACCATACTCTAAAAATTGTGGAATAACATGTCTAAAGAACTTGCATACCTTAATTAAAAATAATTTGTTAAAAAATGCTAACTACCATCTGATCTTTCAGTGAGTTATAATCTTTTTCCCGGTGGAGGGTCTTGCCCAATGTTGAAGGCTGCTCACTGAACAGGGTGGTGGTGCTGAAGTTTGGGGTGGCTATGGCAATTTCTTCAAAAAAGAAAACAGTGAAGTTTGCCTCATTAACTCTTCCTTTCATGAATGATTTCTCTGTAGTATGTGATGCTGTTTGATAGTGTTTTACCCACAATAGTACTTTTTAAATTTTTAATTAAAAAAATTAAGGTTTATTGATTTATTTACTTTGAGAGAAGGAGAGACAGCAAGAGAGGGGGAGTAAGATAGGGGGAGAGATCATCATAAGCAGGCTTTGCACTATCTTTATGGAGCCAAATTCAGGGCTCAACCTCATGAACCATGAGATCATCACCTGAGCTGAAATTAAAAGTCAGACATTTAATTGACTGAACAACCGAGGTGCCCCAGTGGTACTTTTTTTTAAAAAATTAGAATCAATCTTCTCAAACCTTGCCACTGCTTAATCAAGTAAATTTATGTAATATTCTAAATCCTTTGTTGCTATTTCAACTGTCTTCACACCACCTTCACCAGGAGTAGATTCCATCTCAAAATCCTACTTTCTTTGCTCACAAGAAACAATTCCTCATCTGTTAAAGTTTCATCATAACATGGCAGCAATTAGGTTACATCTTCAGGCTCACTCTCTAATTCTAGTTATTTCACTATTTCTACCACATCTGCAGTTATTTCCTCCAATAGAGTCTTAAATCTTTCAAAGTTAGCCATGAGGATTGGAATCAACTTCTTCCAAACTCCTATTAATGTTGATATTTTGACCTTTTGACATGAATTAAGAATGTTCTTAATGGCATCTAGAATGGTGAATTCTTTCCAGAATTCTTTGCCCACATTCATCAGAAGAATTACTATCTCTGGCACCAATAGCTGTACAAAATGTAACTTTTAAATAATAAGACTTGAAAGGACTCCTTGATTCCTGGGCTACAGAATGAATGTTCTTTTAGCAGACATAAAACATTTCTCATTATATATCTCCATCAGGGTTCTTGAGAGACCAGATGCATTATAAGTGAGCAGAAATATTTTAAACAGAATCCTTTTTCCTCAATCTGAGCAGTAGGTCTCAATAGTGGGCTTAAAAAATTCAGTAAACGATGTTGTAAACAGATGTGCTTTCATTCATGCTTTGTTGTTCCATTTCTAGAGCATAGGCAGAATAGATATAGCATAATTCTTAAAGGTTCTAGGAATTTATGAATAGTAAACAAACATTGGCTTTAACTGAAAGTCACCAGATGTATTAACCCCTCATAAGAGAGTCATCTTGTCCTTTGAAGCTTTGAAGCCAGGCATTGACTTCTCTTCTCTAGCTGTGAAAGTTCTAGAGAGCATCTTCTTCCAATAGAAGGCTGTTTTTGTCTGCCTGGAAAGTGTGGCCACCTTCATTAATTATTTTAGCAATATCTTCTGGATAACTTGCTGCAGCTTCTACATTAGCATGTACTGCTTCACCTTGCACTTTATGTTATGGAGATCGATTCTTTCCTTCAACCTCATGAACCAACCTCTGTTAATTTCAGCCTTTTCTTGTATACTTTCCTCACCTTTAAGCCCTCATGGAATTGATGAAAGTGAGGACCTTGCCCTGGATTAGGCTTTGGCTTAGGGGAATGTTGTGTCTGGTTTGATCTTCTCTCTAGAGCACTCAAACATTTTCCATGTTTCACTTCCTTATTGGTTGCATGTTCACTGGAGGAGCACTTTTAATTTCCTTCAAGTACTTTTCCTCTGCATTCATGACATAGTTAACTACTTGGTGCAGGAGACCTAAAATTTGGCCTGTCAGCTTTCTATATGCCTTCCCCACTAAGCTTAATCATTTCTAGGTTTTGATTTAAAATGAGAAATATGTAGTATTTCCTTTCACTTAAGCACTTAGAGGCCACTGTAGGCTTATTAATTGGCCTCATTTCAATACTTTTGTGTCTCAGGGAATAGAGAAATCTGAGGAGAGAGAGGGGGACAGGGAAATGGCTGTTTGGTGGAGCAGTTAGAATACACAACATTTATCAGGTTCTCTATCCTAAAGGGGCACCATTTTGTGGCACACCAAAACAATTACAATAGTAATATCAAACATCACTGATTCTAGATCACTATAATAAATATAATAATAATGGAAAAGTTTGAAATATTGGGAGATTTACCATCATGTGGCACAGAAACAAGAAGTTAGCAAATGCAGGTGGAAAAGTGGTGTTGATAGACTTTCTAGATGCAGGATTGCCACACTTTCCATTTTAAAAAAAAATAATAATAAAAATAAAAAATGCAGTATATGCAAAGTACAGCAAAGTGAACTGCAATACAATGGTGTATGTCTGTATTGTAGCTGAACCCATAAGGACCACTTTTCTTCATTCAAAACAGAAAGCTTTCTCTTCCCACATATTTTTATTCAGGTACCTCTCATTTTATTCTTCTTAGTCAATCACTCTCTTTACTTCTTTAAAAACTCAATCCAAATTAATAACATATGTTCGTTACAGTACTTTGACTAAATACTCCCTTTGCCTTCTTGACTTTTCCAAATCCTAATCCTCAACCGAAAATCCTACTTTTATTGCACCTCCTTCTGTTGAAAATGAAAAATTTTCTCACACAATATGGATATTTATATGCGTTTTAAATCCTCCTACTAAACTGCCTACTACTGACCTATCTCCTACTGACCAAATTTAGAACACTGTAATTTTATTCTGTTATAAAAACCTAATTTCTTTGTGAGTTCTGCAGCTTTTCCACATGACCTGCAATTTTATCTTACCCCAGAGCATCTTTATATACTCTATATTCTTCAGTAAATTTGTAATATTTAGTATAGAGTATAGACTTTCTGTAGAAACCCTAATCTTCATGAGTGACTTCAAAATCTACATGAAGTCCGTATACAGGTTTTGTAAAAAAACAAACAAACAAACAAAAAAACCCCAAAAAGTGTCCTCTCAGTTTTCTGAATATCTTAACTATCACTACTTTGTGAGTAGTGATTATAACTAATTTGTTTTACTGTTCAACGTGAAAAAACCATAAATTCAGACATTTGCCTTATGACCTTAGCTTTGCATTGTTTGTATTGTTTTTTCAATTCTTTGTAAACCTATACCCATTACAATGTACTCCAAATTTCTATGAATTGCTAGCTTATTGACTTCTATTGTGTTCACAGTTCTGATGCACTCACTGTCATGTCACTCATGCTCTAACCGTATTTGTCATTTCTCCTTTCACTACATCACATAACATAATATGTATCGACAAAATTTAGAATATTTCAGTGATAAGAAAATGGGATTTGAAGGCAGGAAGTTCAAATTCAAATTTCTGTTTATACACAGTTGTGTGATTTTGTACAAATTACATAATTTCTTTTAGTCCTCTGATTGGACTAAAATCATAATCCTGGATAACTTAACTACCTGTATTGTCTTGTCCAAATCTGGGCTTCAGAGTATTTCTAAGGGAAAAATCAATTGAGCATATTTGCAGTTTGGGATTATTAACAATTTCAACTAGGTCTTCAATTCCACTAAGCAACTGTTTCTCTAGACATTTCATTTTCCACTTTCCACAAGTATATCAATCTTCTTCAACTATCATCAAACTTCCTATAAGTCATCTTACTGTTTTATTTATGAAAAGATTTTTTCATGTAACATTTCAGCAAACCAAACCAAAAAAAATAAATTAATTAAAAAAAAAAAAAAACCCTGACAGAGAGGGACCCATTTCAGTGACCAAGGACCATGCCACAAATCTCTCAATATGTGTAACTATTTCTTTTCTTCTCTTTTCTATCATAAAGTAGGAGGACTAAAAAAGATTATGTAATTTGTACAAAGTCACACAACTGTGAATGACCAAGAATTTGAACTTGACCTTTCTGCCTTCACGTCCCATTTCCTTATCACTGAAATATTCTGAATTCTATAGACAGATATTACAGGAGTAGCTATAGTGTCTTTCCTTGAATTTAATAATAATCAGTTTTGCTTCATCTCCCCATTTTCCTATTCTGATAAAAACTATGCTGTGAGTAATTTTTATATGAATTATAGTGATTATGACCAGTCTGATAATGTAATTTTAAAAAGGAACAAAGGAAAACTCACAATTCTTAATAGCAGAGAGACTAATATTCAACAAACCTTTGCTGTGGTCAGTAATCTATTTAAGAATCCAGTTTTGTTTCTTTGAGGCTCCAAAGGATCTAGTACGATGTGATTTATTTCTAAAACACTGTGAAATTAATGAAAATATTATATGTGGGGAAAAATGAGTTTACTTACATTTGTAATAGCCTTGCCTGCAGCAGCAGCTCTACTTATATCAAGAATATGCCATGCTGAAAAATGGAAGGGTGATTTCTGTTGTTTTTCCTTTCTCCTTACATTTGTTGTTTATCATTTTAAAGAAAATTAGAATCATTTGAAATTGTTTTAATATACTATGGGGGAAGAATAATTGTGTCCCTGGAAATGTAGCTATGCCCAACTCACTTTTAATATCATTTAGGTGATTATCCCAGTCATTTGAGTTAGCTCACTGTTAATTGCAAGAGATCAATTAATCCTAACTTTTAACACCATATGAAAATCAATTTCAGCTCTTCCCAAAGGAAGTGAGTCAAGATGTTATTAGGCAGGTGGTTTACACAAATAGTGTAGTTAGACATTAGGACACATTCTTCCTCTGATGTATTTCACACTTACAGGATAAATAGAAGAATGGATCCTCGAGGCATATTATAGGAGTATTTCAAGCAGATTTTCCTTGCTCCATTATTCAGTACTTCCTAGAAATAGTTGTATAACCAACTTCCTATTATCCATGTAGGTATATTGAGAAAAATGACTAAATGTCTTTTCAACATTCATTATATCTATAACATTTCCCCATCCCAAGTAGAAAAAATATGTATATAAAAATGTAATACTAGAAAGTAATTTTTAAAGTGATGGCATTATATTTTTAATAAGTCAGCATTAGGTAATTTT
>NC_043700.1:148795051-148799023 GCF_006229205.1 Suricata suricatta | reverse complement strand
TATATATATATATATATATATATAAATGGTTTTGTTAATGAGACTCTGTTAGTATCCTTGAACACTGAATGTCTAAACTAAGAGTGTTGGCTTATTTTATTGGTCAAAACTTTCATATTGTGTCTCATTTTTTCTTAAGTTCAATTTGCATTTGTCAATGCTTGACTTATTCAGATTAATGGTGATTTTCTTTCCCATCTTTTCTTCTTTCTTTCTGTCTCTCTTGTTGGAGAGGAGACATATTTAGAACATTTTTCTGTTAAATTTTCATTAAACTTAAGATTACTTCTTATTTATTCTACTTCTTTATTAGAAAGGAAACTAGAACCTATTTGTAACTTGAATAATAACATGTGCAACCTTATTTCATTATGAACTTTTACTTTTCTTACATTATTTCAGGCTCTGACTTTTGTTTTTTAATGAATTTTTTAAATTTAAATTTTAGATAGTGAAGATACAGTGCAATATTGGTTTCAGTAGAATTCGGCGATTCATCACTCACATACAGTACCCAATAGTCATCATAACACGTGTACTCCTTAATACCTATCACCTATCTTGTCCATCTCCCACCTATCTCCCTCATCAACCATCAGATTGATCTCTAGACTTGAGTCTCTTGTGGTTTGTTTTCTTCTCTTCTCTTCCCCTTTCTCTTCCCATATGTTCATATGTTTTGTTTCTTAAATTCCACATATGAGTGAATATATATTATTTGTCTTTCTCCGACTGACTTATTTCACTTAGCATGATACATTCGAGTTCCATTCATGCCATTGCAAATGACAATATTTCATTTTTTGATGACTGAATAATATTCCATGTGTATATATGCCACATCTTCCTTATCCATTCATCATAAATGGACATTTGGGTTCTCTCCATAGTTTGGCTATTGTTGATAATGAAGCTAGAAACATTGGTGTGCATGTACTCTTTCAAATCTCTATTTTTGTATACTTTGAGTAAATACCTAATAGTGCAATTGCTGGATCATAGGGTAGTTCTAATTTTAGTTTTTTGAGGAAACTCCATAATATTTTCCAGAGTGGCTATACCAGTATGCATTCCCACGACAGTGCAACCTCTCATGAGTTCCCCTTTCCCTGCATCCTCACCAGCACCTGTTATTTCCTATGAGCCATTCTCACAGCTTTAAGGTGATATCTCATTGTGGTTTTCACTTGTATATCCATGATCATGAGTGATATTGAACATCTTTTCATGTGTCTGGTAGCCATCTGGATGTCTTCTATGGAAAAATGTCTATTCGTGTATTCTGCCCATTTCTTGACTGGATAATTTGTTTTATGGGCTTTGAAATTGATAAATTCTCTGTAGATTTTAGATACTGACCCTTTATCTGCTATGTCATTGGCAAATATATTCTCCCATTCCATCAATTACCTTTTAGTTTTGTTGATTGTTTCCTTCACTGTGCAAAAGCTTTTATCCTGATGAAGTCCCACTAGGTCATGTTTGCATTTGTTTCCCTTGCCTTCAGTGATATGACTAGTAAGAAGTTGCTCTGGATGAGGTGAAAGAGGTTGCTTCTTGTGTTCTCTTTTAGGATTTTGATAGTTGCCAGACTCACATTTAGGTCTTTCATCCATTTTGAATTTATTTTTGTGTATGGAGTAAGAAAGTAGTCCAGTTTATTCTTCTTCATGTCACTGTTCAGTTTTTCCAACACTATTTATTGAAGAGATGGTCTTTTTTTCCATTGAATATTCTTTTCTGTTTTGTTGAAGATTAGTTGACCATATAATTGTGGGTCCATTTCTGGGCAATCCTTATAAAATACCACCAACATTCTTCACATAGCTAGAACAAACATAATAAAATTTTTATGGAGGGTGTCTCTTAAAGATGGTGGAGAGGAAGGGAGCTCTGTAAACTTCATCTTCCCCATCGTTCAAACTGAGAAGGACATTACTCTCATCTACAAGAGTGGAAGGAGAAAATATGGACTCCAGAAGGAAGAGAACCTGAAGGATACCTGAGTGAGTGAGTGCAAACTGGGGAGATTGGAAAACGGGCCAGCCCGAGATGGGCAGGGAAGGTGGGAGCCCCAGCCCAACACGAGACAAGCCCACGGAGCACGAGAGACAAAGGGAAGAGACAGAGAGACTGAACACCCTTATAGTACTGTCTCTGGGGAAGAGGTAAAGAACGCTTAACCACGCTTGGAGAGAGAAGCTTACTCCATAGATAACTGCTGCGTAGCCCGAATCCCAAACCCAGGTAGTGCAAGGGAAGGAACAGCTTCTAGCCCTAAGGGAAGGAACAGCTTCTAGCCCTATACCATCTTGGCGAGGAGGTGGCGGCCGCAGCAGTAGTGGTGTCAGGGGTGCTCACTTCGACCTCGGTTTTGGGAGTGGGAGCACGCACCTCATTTCCACGGAGCATCTCGCCCCAGCATTGGCCGCACGAAACCTGAATCCCGGGTGCCAACTGGGAAAAAATAGCCCCCACCTCTGCATGATCCTGGCAGGGAGTTGGCGGTGGTGGAGACCTGAGTGCGTGCTTAGGCTGCAAGAGCTCCCAGCTCATTTCCAGCAGCTCCAGGCACCTCCAGCAACAGCTGCACACTCATTCCTCCTCCAATGCAAACGCAATCCCAGCTGGGGGTTGGGTCTGTGATAGCGCACACTTCACCTCCTGCTGAGCATCTCACCTCAGGCAGGGGCAGCTGAAATCCCTGCCTGAGCCAAGACAAACTGATTCCTCCCCCTAAGAAGCCAACCACCACAGCAAATACATCAGATCTGTGGTAGCATAAAAGTGCATGGACTGGAACTTTGAACCGAGGCGGGACTGAAAATACAACTTGGCTCAACTGCAGCACAAGGAGATTGGACTCATTAGAGTGGCCTACAGTGTGTAGTTCAGTGGAGCTTGGCATGCCACCTATCTAATCTCTGCAGACACCACGCCAGAGCCTCTGAGAGCAGCCTCCAAGACCTACTACATCAAACCATGCCTATCCATGATTGGGAGCTACTGGTTTTTTTTGGTTTGTTTTTCTTTTTTGTGTGTGTGTGTTTTTTTTTAATAAATTTTTCTTCATTTTTTTCTTTTCTCCTTTTTCTGTACATATTTTTTATTATTATTACTTTTTTTATTAAATTTTTAAAAATTTTTACTCCTTATTTTCCTTTCTCCTTTCTCCCTTTTTCTTTTAACCTTCTTGAAATCCAGATATATTCTCCAATATCTCAACCCTACCACTCTCCTCAACTGGTCATACACTTTTAGACTGTCCACTGTCCTTTGTTGTCCCTGACCCCCTTTAGTTTTTTTTTTCTTTTTCTTCTTCTTTTCTTCTCCTCTTTTAGTCTCTTTCCTCTCCATTCTATTTATTTTCTTTCCTCCTTTTAATTTGTTTGTTTGTTTGATTTGTCTGTGTGTTTGTGTGCTTCTGTTCCCTCTGTGGTTCATGGTCTGTTCTCCTCCTTAGGGCTACACCAAGAAACAAGCCAAAGTGTGCATGACAGCAAGTCCCAAATATTGCTGAGTAGGGAAATAAAATATTCAAAGGCACAACAAGAGAAACAGAGAGACACCATTAAAAGAATATTTCCTGAAATGACAGGCCCTGAACAGTCAATAAGCCTCATTTAACAGAAAAATATTAACAAGTGCACAGTGCACAACGAGCCTTTAAAGGTGACAAGAGACAGGAAACCAGCAAAAATGACAAAACGAAGGAACTGTCCCCTGAAGAACCTCCAGGAGGAAGACACAGCCACAGAAATGCTCAAGACAGATTTAGACAACATACTGGATCAAGAATTTAAAAAACTTGTCATAAAATTAATCGCAGGGGTTGAAAAAAGCATCAAAGAAGCAACTGAGACAATGAATAGGCACTATGATGAGTTAAAAAAGGCTATAGATGAGGTGAAAAACAAACTGGAGGCAGCCACCTCAAGGATTGATGAGGCAGAGAGAAGAATAGGTGAATTA
>NC_043700.1:148749184-148794951 GCF_006229205.1 Suricata suricatta | reverse complement strand
TACTATATGGCAATGAGAAAGAATGAAATCTGGCCATTTGTAGGAATGTGGATGGACCTTGAGGGTGTCATGCTAAGCGAAATAAGTCAGGCAGAGAAGGACAGAAACCATATGTTTGCACTCATAGGTCTAACAGGAAATTTTCAGAATGATCTATCTTCAAGAAAAGCATGCAGTTAGTAATGCTTAAGAAAAATTGATTCAGTATCTAATGGATAGTTGATACCTGTCACAACACAGCATTTTATATACTGTTAAGTGAAACTACAATACAGTCTAAGTTTATTTTGGGAGTGTTTGCTGTATCATTGGATTTAATGAAATGTTTAGAGGTGCAGTAGGCATGACTTTGAGTAGATAATGAAAGAAAATGCAAAATGCTTATTGATTTTTCATATGGTTTCATCTTATCTTGGGCAAAGCATGCAGTATTTAATACATAGTAGCAGAATATTTACTATTGAAGCTTGAAAAGATGTGAGTTCTTTGTGTGCAATCTTTCATTTATGCATGTGAGAGGATTTTTTTTAATATTTTTACATTGTAATACTTGTTTTGCTTGGTGGTGGTGTTTGCTTATTTAATACATTCCATTAGGGCAGAAATTACATGCTGTGTTTTTTTTTCCTACGAAGTGTGTCTTGGGTTTTTCCCTTATTATTTTCTTTACTTTTTTTTCTCTTCTTTTTTTGGTGGTGGGGGTGGTTATGTTTAAATGAAGTTGCTTTTACAACACCAAAGACTTAATCATCCATTTCCTATATAAAAGGTAGCTACTTTTTTGCATGGACCTCAAGTATACTGTAGTATAGAGGTGGAATTTAAGGAAAGGTATTAAGCAGGCTGTGTTTTAGCTTAGGGGCAAACAGTAAATTGTATCATTTATGTTGAATGTATCATAGATAAGCTGCTATATAATGATTGCCACTTCAGATAGCTGTGAAATTGGGTGATTAGTCGTTACTTAACCTTCTAATTTCTGTATAAGTCTAATTACATGAAATAGAAGTTGGTGTTTTGATTTTTTACTTTGCTTTTCTGTTTGGAGTGTCATTGTAACTACTGTATTGTAAATGATGGAAAATAATTGCATATGTTAAAAAAATAAATTGTGTTATATTCTAAAAAAGTAAAATAAAATTTAAAAAATTAAAAAAATTAAAAAAATAAAGTTCTCCCCTAAAAAAAAATTTATGGAACCACAAAAGACCCTAAATAGTCAAAGCAATCCTGGAAAAGAAACACAAAATTGGAGGCATCATGATTCCAGATTTCAAGCTGTTACAAAGCTGTAGTTCTCAAGACAGTATGGTACTAGCACAAAAATAGATACATAGATAAATAGAACAAGATGTGACTTTGCTGGTTAATTTAAGTTACCTAACTAAAGATTGTTATGTAGCTACAAAAGTTTTATTAAAAATTCAAGTGTGTCCCCTTTTTACTTTGATATTTATACTTAGTGCAACGTGCTTACCACAACAAGTTGGAGTTACCATCTATCACCGTACAAAGCAATTATAATATCTTTGACAATACCCCTTATGCTATACTTTTTATCTTTGTGATGTATTTATTTTATAACTGAAAGTTTGTGTCTCATAGCTTTTAACCTTTTTTGCCTGTCACCCGACCACCATGCCCTCTTGCAACTATCAGTTCGTTCTCTGTGGGATTTAAAAAAAAATTTTTTAACATTTATTTATTTTTGAGAGACAGAGAGAGACAGATCATGAGCAGGGGAGGGGCAGAGAGAGAGGGACACACGGAATCGGAAGCAGGCTCCAGGCTCTGAGCTAGCTATCAGCAAGAGCTCCCTGCAGGGCTCGAACCTACAAACTGTGAGATCATGACCTGAGCCAAAGTCAGACGCTTAACCGACTGAGCCACCCAAGCGCACCTGTTTTTTGTATTTCTGGTGGGTTTTGTTTGCTGTTTGTTTCTTATATTTTGAATGTAAGTGAAATTATGTGGTATTGTCTTTCTCTGGCTTATTTCACTTAGCATAATACTCTCTTACTGTCACAAATGGCAAAATTTCATTCTTTTTATGGCCGAAAAATATTCCATTGTGTATATACTATATCTTCTTTATCCATTCATCTATTGATGGGCACTTAGATTACTTCTGTATCTTGGCTATTGTACATAATGCTGCTATAAACATAGGGCATATTTATTTCCAAAGTAGTGTTATTGTTTCCTTTGAGTAAATAACCAGTAGTGGTGTTACCAGATCTGGTGGTATTTCTATTTTTAATGTTTTGAGGATCCTCCTTACCATTTTCCAAAGTAGTTCCATTAGTCTGCATTCCTATCAACATTGCACAAGGGTTTCCTTTTCTCCAAATCCTCACCAACACTTGGTATTTCTGGTCATTTTTATACCAGCTACCCTGATTGATGTGAGATGGTATCTTATTGTGGTTTTGATTTGCATTTCCTTGATGATAAGAGCCCAATATTGGGATTAAACTCATGAACCACGAGATCATGACCTGAGCTGAAGTTGGCCATTTAACTGACTGAGCCACCCAGGCACCCCCATAATTCAACTCTTCTAATAATTTTTGGTGGAATCTTTAGAGTTTTCAGCATATAGTATCATGTCATCTGCAAATAGTGACAGTTTTATTTCTTTCTTATCAATTTACATGACTTTATTTTTCTTCTCTTTTTGCTACACCTAGAATTTCTGGTACTGTTTAATAAAATTGATGAGAGTGGATCTCCTTTTGTTCCACATCTTAGAGGAAGAGCTGTCAGTTTCTATTACTATCTAATATTAGCTCTGGGTTTATTTTATATGGTCTTTGTTATGTTGAGGTATGTCCCCTGTAAACCACTTTGCTGAGAGTCTTTATTGTGAATGATATTCAATTTTATTAATTTTTTTCTGCATCTATTGAAAGGATCACATGATTTGTATACTTAATTTGCTTTATGTGGTGATCACACTGACTGATTTGCAGATAATGAATTATCTTTGCATCTCTGGACTAAATTTCACTTAACCATGGTGAATGATTCTTTTAGTGTGTTGTCAAATTTGGTTTGCCAATATTTTGTTGCAGATGCTTGCATCTATTGTTAAAGAATATTGTAATTTTCCTTTTTTATAATGTCTTTGTCTAATTTGGCATTCAAGGGTTATTCTGGCCTTGTAAAATTAATTTGGAAGCATTCCTTACTCTTCAATTTTTAAAAATTAATTTAAAAGGATAGGTATTAACTTTTCTTAAAAGTTTGGTTGACTTCACCTGTGAAACAATCTGACCTTGGACTTTTGATTTTTGGAAGTTTTTTTAAATTACTGATTCAGTTTCATTACTAGTAATTGTTATGTTCATATTTTCTATTTCTTACTAATTCAGTCTTAAAAGGTTGTATGTTCCTAGGAATGTATCAGTTTCTTCTAGGATATTGCTGGCATATAATTTTTCAAGTAATATCATAGTCTTTTGTATTTCTGTGGTGTTGGCTGTAATTCCTATTTCAGTTCTGATTTTATATATTTGGGTCTTCTCTTTTTTTCTTGATAAGTCTGGCTAATGATTTACAATTGTTAAAATCTTTTTGAAGACCTCGCTCAGTTTCATTGAACTTTTCTATTATTTTTTAGTCTCTTCTTCATTTATTTTCACTATGCTCTTTATTCTTTCCTTCCACTAATTTGGGGCTTTGCTTGTTCTTCTTTTTCTAGTTCCTTTAGGTGTAAAGTTAGATTATTTGTTCAAGATTCTTTTGTTTCTTAACTTAGTCCTGTATTGCTATAAACTTAAATGTACTGAAACTTGTTGTGGTCTAATCTGTGATCTATCTTAGAGAATGTTTCACGTGAATTTGAAAAGAATGTGTATTCTTCTTTCTTTGAATAGAATATTCTGTGTACATCCATTAAGTCTGCCATTGAAAGCCACAGCTTCTTTATTGATTTTGCCTAAGTGATAGATCCATTGATGTAAGTGGAATCATAAAATCACCTATATTATATTACTGTCAATTTTCCCTTTCTGTAATTAATATTTGCTTTATATATTTAGATGCTCTGATGTTGGGTGCATAGATATTTACAATTGTTATTCTCTTGTTGAACTGATCTCTTTTTCATTATGTAATGCCTTTCTTTTCCTCTTGTTATAGTCATTGTTTTAAAGTCATTTTGTCTGATATAAATAGTGCTTCCCTAGCTCTTTCTTTTTTCTTTTCTTTTTCTTTCACTTCCATTTGCTTGGAATATCTTTTTCCATCCCTTTACTAACAGTGTGTATGTGTCAACAGGTCTGAAGTGAGTCACTTATAGACTTATATAGATGTGTTTTTTTAAATCTCTTTAGTCACCCATTTTTTAAAAATGTTTATTGATAAAGAAAGGGATAAATAGAGAGAGAGAGAGACCAGGCATGAATATAGTAGGAGCAGAGAGAGGGGAGGAGAGAGAATCCCAAAAAGACTCCTCACTCTCAAAGCACAGCCCAATGTGGGCTTAATCCCATAAACTGTGATAATGACCTGAGCCAAAATCAAGAGTCAGATGATTGGTTGAGTCAGGCTCAAAAAACTGAGCCACCCAGGTACCCCACTCTATGTCTTTTGATTAGAGCATTTAGTTCATTTAAAGTAATTATTGATAGGTATGTATTTATTAACATTTCTTAATTGTTTCCTAGGGTTTTTTTTTTATAGTTCTTTGTTACTTTCAAGTATGTCCTTTTTAATTAACATGGTTTTTATTCTATTCAAAAAGTAGCCTATTATATACTTCATATTGGTGATATGGAGATAAAGTGTGGTTTTCAAATGTGTTCAGTAGACAACAAAGTAATGGGAAAGACATAGAAATAAATGGCTACTATGATTTATTATATGAAAGTAGAGAAATATGACACAACTGAGATTGCTGGATCAGTTGAGGGAAGTTTTCACAAAGGAAATAACACTTGTGTTTAGGAAAATGAACAGGAAGAAAATATTTTTGAAATGGAGTTGAGACAGTTATGAAAAGGCAGGCATGAGGAAAACTGTTCAGAAGCACAGACAGGAAGTGTGGGAGCAACAGAAAACCATATGCTTTTGGCTCCCACCTCCATCTCCAGCCTCTTTGTCAGTATTGGCTAGAACGAAGAGGAAGGCAGGCCTTGTTTCAGCATGCCTTTTATCCCTGCTTGTGTCTGTTCTTCAAAGAAATTCTTGATTCTCCGAGATATCGCCTTCTCTTATATGCCTTCTAGGCCTTTTCTTCTTTCTTCAGAATATGGGGTCTATTATTAAAATGCCGTGTGTCTCAGTGTATTCTGAGGTCTTTCCTTTCACAATCTTAATCTTAATGAACTCTGCCTTTCCTCTGAGGGACATTACTGCCTTCAATCTTATATAAATGATGACTTTTATCTTAATATATGTAGCAGTTCCTATCACTAAAATTAGCTATGACATACCTACCTGGAGCATTGTACATGTACTATCTATCATTCCTTCTTGAAACATTTTCTTTGCTTAACTTTCCCTCAGCTCACTGACTGTGCCTCAGTCTTCTAAGCTAGTTCATTTTCATCTATTCTCTTCATCCTTTCATTTGACTGTTTATTTGGCATCTTAAAACCAGTAAGGAGAAATTCAAGATCTGGATGTTTCTGCCCAATTCTTTGCTCCTGTTTCAGGTATTGACACCAAATCTAGTTGATCAGATGCTTATGTCTAAATTCATCATTGACTCCTGTTTTACTTTCACACCTCAAATCCAATTTGTCAGCAAATATCATTTGTCAGTTTTATCTTATGAATACATCCAGAATTTGACCATTTTTACCTCTTGCACTGCTCTTTTCCTGGTCTAGACAACCATCATCCTTTCTGGATTATATATTTATATATTTATTGTTTATTTTTATTTTAGATAGAACATGCACGAATGAGGGACAGGGAGGGAGAGAGAGAGAAAGAAAGAGAGAAAGAGAGAGAAAAAGAGAAAAAGAGACAGAGAGATTCTTAAATAGACTCTGCACTTGGTGTGGAGCTCGACACAGAACTCGATCCCAAGACCATGGGATTAAGCCCTGAGCTAAACTCAAGAGTCAGATGCTCAACCAGCTGAGCCAACCAGGTGGCTCTGGAATATTTTAATATCTTGGTAGTGTTTCTCATTTCCTCATACATTTTTACCCTTTATCCTTGAGTCAAATCTCAGGGAAGCAACCAGAGTGCTATTTTTCAATGCAAGAAAGAACCCATTGATCTTTTGCTAATTCTAGGCTTCAAATCTTCTGTATGTACTGGCTATTACTTCTCAGACATCATCATCTACTACTCTCCTCCATGTTCACTCTGCTTAAATCACAGTGGTCTCCTACTCTCCTCCATGTTCACTCTGCTTAAATCACAGTGGTCTCCATGATGTTTTTTAATCTTTCATAATCCAGGTATGTTCTTAGCCTAGGCTTTTGCACTTGATACTCCAGTTACCTAGACTGTCTTCACTCGCAGTGAAGCGTAGGACCATTAAAACATGAAAACAACATATTAGATATACATACCTTTTCCACATTCTATGCCTTATCTCTGTTTTGGCTTATTGCTGTAATCTATAATTTATCAATTTGATTTTGTTTTTGTTTTTGACTAGTATATACATTCTGTGGAGCTGTGATTGTCTGCTGTTTAATTACATCTGTAGTTTTAGAATCCAGAAAGATAAACTAACATAAAAAGATATTAAAAGTATCAATATTTCTTAAAATAATAAACAGCAAAACCATAAAAAATGACTAGGAAATATAATAAAAATGAGATTTAGAATTTAAAGAAGTTAAAAAACATTTATTGGAATGAGAATATAATGAGAAATGTAAAATTGCCATCATTCTGGAAGATAGTGCTTGTCTCCTTATCCAATCGCTTTCCCTTATATCTTCACTAAGCATGACAGTTTTCTTGACATTTAACATTATTAAAGGTTGCTTTTGTCATTTTTTAACTTCATAGAGATGGAATTATGTTGTCTATGTTTTTATACTGCTAAGTTTCTTAGCTTAGGATATATTTTATGGGCTATCACCTTTCTGTACATAGCAATGGCTTATATCTTTTGATTGTCATAGTATTTCATTCGGGGGGTATACAACTATCTATTCTAATGTTGATGAATATTTGTATGGTTTCCAGCTACTTGGCTGTCATTAATAATAATGAGATTATTTTGCATGTCTTTGGGGTCCATGTAGAAGCTACTACATGTGAAGGAATCTGAGGAAAGCTTTTAGTGACAAGACATATACATTTTAATAATCTGTGTGGTAGTTAAATTGGTGTCCTGTATATATTCGTAGTCTGCTCAGTCTCAACCACAGCAGTCTCCAGCTTCTGGGAAGAGTCATGGGTTCTTTCAACAACTAAGCTCTGGCTACCTGTACCTGTAGCCACTGTAAAGAGCTAGTTCCTTTTTATCCTTTAAACTTAAATTGATTCAAGCCTAATTCTTTTATGGTCATTGCCATATAAAAAGTCCAGATAGGGTTGCCTGGGTGGCTCAGTCAGTTAAGTGTCTGACTTAGGCCCATGTCATGATCTTGCAGTTTGTGGGTTCGAGCCCCATGTCAGGCTCTGTGCTGACAGCTAGCTCAGAGCCTGGAGCTTGTCTTTGGATTCTGTGTCTCCTCTCTTTCTGATACTCCCCTCCTCATGCTGTCTCTCTCTCTCAAAAATAAATAAAACATTTTAAAAAATGTCCAAAGAGCTAAAAGGACACAAAAGATTATCAGAAAACAAACCACATGTACCCCAAATTAAAATAACAAGCCAAATCCTGACATGAGAGCAGCCATCTTGTGCAAAATCATGTTCTCACACCAGGAACATTGTTGTCAAAGATCACTGCACAGGGGCACCTGGGTGGCCCAGTCTGTTAAGCATCCAACTTGAGCTCAGGTTATGATCTTGTCTTTCAGAGTTCAAGCCCCATGTCAGGCTCTGTGGGGATGGCTCAGAGCATAGGGCCTGTTTCAGATTCCGTGTTTCCCTCTCTCTCTGCCCTTCTCACTCACACTTTCTCTCTCTCTCTCTCAAAAATAAGTAAACATTTAAAAAAATGTAAAAATCACTGCACAAATGTTGTGATAGCTGAGAATGGGGATGTCAGAAAAAAATCTTCCTGGTATATCCTTGTCAGTATTCAGATAATCTCTGGCAGCTGTTCTGAGTTTATAATATGTGAAATTAAACTAACTTGAAAAAAAACTAACCATCAAGAAGTAGATAAATCGGATTTATACATTTTTATTTATGTAAGAAAAGTTTACCAATGCCAAGTATTATCTCTCTCAGAATATCAGTACGGTTGACCCTTGAACAATGCAGTAGTTAGGGGTGCCAATCCCACAGAGTCAAAAATTTGTGTGTAACTTTTGATTCCACCAAAACTTAACTATTAATAGCCTACTATTGATGAAAATTTTCATTGATAACAAAGTCAAATAACCTATATTTTATATAAGTATTATATACCATATTCTTATAATAAAGTAAGCTAGAGAAAAGAAAACATTATTAAGAAACTCATAGGGAAGAGGAAATACATTTACAGTACCAAACTGTATTTATTGAAAAATAAATGTTATAAGTAGACCCATACAGTTTAAACCTTTGTTGTTCAAGGGTGAACTATACTTGGTTTATATTTTTTAATGGTTTCCCATGTGTTTGACAATATTAAATATTAAATGATTAAATAAACTATGCTTTCTCCTATGCATTATGCCATGTAAACCTTAATACTTTTCTTGGAAAAAACTATTCTTTTTAAAAAATTTTTTAAAGTTTTTATTTATTATTGAGAGATAGAGAGAGGTAGAGCATGAGCATGGGAGGGACAGAGAGAGGGGGAGACACAGAATCTGGATCAGGCTCCAGGCTCTGAGCTGTCAGCACAGAGTCCAAGGGGCTTGAATTCACAAACCACGAGATCATCACCTGAGCCAAAGTCGGATGCTTAATGGATTGAGCCACCCAGGTGCCCCTGGAAGAAAGTATTCTTATTTTTACTTAACAAAACAGAGCAGTTCCCATAGTAGCACACTCCCCAGCCATACCTATCCTGTATGGTAACAGAATGAAGAACATGAGAAAAATAACAGGAAGCTATGCTACTCTTGAAAAGCCACTTATTTATATCTGGGAACATTCTGGAGTGTAATTAAGAACAAAAAATGTAAAAATAATAATATACATTTACCACATGACTATTGATCCCTCTATAACAGTATCTTAAGAATCCAGAATAATAATCATTTCTTTTTTGGGGGCCAAGATCAAGTGCAGAATAATATTAAATTAGTCTTTCATTCACTGTAATTCATGCATATTTGTTTTTGTTTTTGTCTTCTTAAAATCTGTGGTATACCAGGCACTGTTCTGGGTGCTGGAGATATAAATAGAACAAAATAGATAAAGTTCCTACCTAATAAAATTTGTGATCATTTGGGAAAGACAGATAAAATTTCAGATAGTATTGTTTGCATAATAAACCATTCCAAATGCAGTATTTTATACACACACACACACACACACACACACATACACACACTCATACAAATCACTATGTACTTAGCTTACGTCTCTGCAAATTAATAATTTGGATCAGGTCCAGCTGGTTGGAACTTCCCATGTGGACCTCATTTACCTCATCTCAGCTAGGTCTGTTCACCTATCTGTGATGAGTTGGTGGACTCTGTGGAGCAACTGGTTTATTTTGGCTTTGACTTCCTAAATCAGAATCACTTCATTTGGTCTCTTATCCTCTGGCAGGCTAGCCTGCAATTATTTACATGATGGCAATGTTCCAAGAACAGTAACAGAGCAAAGGTGAGTGTGATAGCACTTTCTAAGTCACTGTTTGTCTTATGTTTGCTACTCTACAATGGGTCAAACAAGAATTGTCAGCATATAAGAATCAGTGTATGAGGGCTACCCAGGTGCATTAATACAGGGAGGTGTGAACAAAGTGAAGAATCTTCATTGTAACAATGTAGCATACGTGATGCACAAATAAATACATTTATACATATATATCCTTAAGAAACACCAAGGTGATCTAACCTAATGACCATTTGGCCACCCTAAATTGACCAAGTATGAACACGATGTTATCAGGAATTTGACTTAGTTTTGTGAGACATTTTGTTTTATAAATGCCCACATGTACACCTAAAGTTTCTTGGGGGATAAAAGGTATATTACTAGAATATCTTATACGTACACAAAACTGGTTATGCAAAGATCAAGAATTATTTTTACCTTCAAGAAGTTAAAAGCATACTGGTAGAGATACAAACTTAAACATATTACAAAATAATATTATAAGATTAGTTATAAATAAATGTTTATCATTTTTTACTGAAATTAGTTGAATCTTTCTTGCTATGTTGCAAAAAATATTCAATACCCCCCTTGACAAAATATAGAAGCGCCTAAATCTCTTGCAAAATGAAATAGATTAAAAAAAGATTCTGTGGGAAATCTATTCCGTAGCTTTTCATTGACAAGAAACAGATACTAAAGTTGATAGAAGCACAGCCTATTACAAATGTCATAGCCATTTTTCTTACAAATTTTCTTATCATTAATCCAAACATCTCCCAAGCATGAATTATATATGTAACAGTAAAGAGTGGGAAAGAGTTTATTGTCTGTGCTCAGTTAAGGGGCTTCATAATCTTCATGTTTCTATCGCTAGTGAAAGATGTTCCCTTTTCAATTTACAGATGAAAATATTCCCTTTTTTTCAGGAATGGGTAAGAAATAAAAACAAATCAAGGCATAGAGTTCTTTTTATTAACATTTATACAACACATTATGGAAGTTGACAATAAGTTAGGTAAAATAGAAAGCCCTTAATGTAGTCAGTACAAGCACAGAACCAGAATACACAGGCTATTGTCTAAATAAGTGAAGTAAAGGAAGTCCCTTATGATTCTAGGGCCTTGCCTTCCTCATTTCTATAATTAAAAATATTAAAATAATTAAATACAATAATGTATGACCTGGGGAGATACCAAAATCTCTGATTTAGTTTCCAGATTACTTCAGAAATGTATACCAAAATTTTCATCAGTCAATTCACTTAGTCTAAGCAATTAACATTGAGTATTACAAAATTCTCAGATGTAAAGTTTCTTCAAGGACTATATAGGTTCCTACAGAGAATCCCAAAGGCTTAATTTGTTAACAACAGGGCATAAAAGCAGTGTCTATCAGATTTCATTTACAGGTATACCACATGAATGAGAATATTGAGTGAATTAATTTTGTGAAAGAAATCTGTGCAAAGAAGTTTCTAATTAAAGCTTTGATATAACTGTTGTCAAAAATACAATAATGCCTTTAAAGCTAGTGCTAGTTATTCTAGATGGCACAACTATTTTTCTAGTAACCTTTGTTCCAAGGTATGGTAAGCATACTGAATAGAGAATCAGAAGATCTGGAATCTGACATAAGCCCTAGTAATAAAATATGCCATTAGAGAAATTTCATAACTTCTATCACATCTTCTCGATTTCTTTCTCTTCCTCTGCATGCCAGTGTTTTTACTTGCAGAATGAGCAGGTTGAACTAAATGAAATTGCAAGTACCTTCTACGTTCTCTTTCTGCGACTCCAGTGTATCTTCAGTTTTTCTTCGAGAAAGAAAGACCAGCAGTGACCTGTCAGCCTTAGCTCTGGAGAAATAATTTGACTGAAATTTACTTACTCTGGTTAAATTATTAGCCCAGTTTAGATTTAATCAATTGCACAAAAGACATGGATATTGAAGAAAAAAATGTACACTTGCAGTAACTCAACAAGGCTTTGTGTATTTGTTTAGTGTCCTTTGAGAAAATTGGTATTGGATATGTGTTTCTAAGGGAACTATCAAAGACAGTTTTCTTGCCAAATATTTTACTTAATGAATTCTTTCCTATAAGTGGGATTTTCTCACCTTACTTATTGATCATTTTCTTTGTTTTCTTTCTCTCCATTCATCAGTAATTCACTGAGTATCTGGAAGGGTGTGTGTGTATGTGTGTGTATGTGTGTGTATTGTGATTTTGTTGTTGTTAAATTAACATTTTTTAAGCAGAATTCTTGAGGTTGGATGGTGAGCTACTGGCTCAACAAAATACAGCAAGGGAAAGTGAAATAGAGAAGCATATTATAGGTCTTAGAAAGCAAGAGCATTAAGGGGCGCCTGGGTGGCTCAGTTGGTTAAGTTCTGACTTTAGCTCAGGTCATGATCTCATGGGTCCTGGGTTTGAGCCCTACATCCGCTCTGTGCTGACAGCTCAGAGCCTGGAGTCTGCTTCAGATTCTGTGTCTCCCTTTCTCTCTGCCCCTCCCCTGCTCATGCTCTGTCTCTCAACAATAAATAAATGCTAAAATATAAAAATAAAAAAAAGAAGTCAAGAGCATTTCTTGAGAGGCCACAGGGGGAGGTCAAGGCAGAGTACAGGCAAAGAGTAAGCAGTAGGACCTGGGATCCAGGTCGTTAATAGGGTCTGTAGGTAGAGTGCTTTGAGGTAAAAAGACTAAGGCTAAATTGGTTAATTCAAAATGAAAAGATAGGGAAGCTCCAAGGGACCCTTATCCAAGGGGTGCACAAGGTGAAAAAGCTGGGAAACAGGAAACACTGTTTATCACAAGGGCCATTGAGGGAATTATATCAGGAACTTACTTGTGACTCTGAAGACTGGATCCGGGCCAGTACTTACAGGAGGGGCTAGTGTCAAGACTGGTACAGGCCACTTAGCTACTCAGAATGGCAGCAGTATCATGGACTGGCTTAGCTAAACTCTTAACAGTGAGAGAGAGAAGGAGAGCAAGGGTAGGAGATAAGGAGGGAGGAAGGAAGGAGAAATTGCCTCTACCAATTGATTTTTTCAAATTAATTTGAAATTAATAAGAATTGGGGGACTACATAAAGGAAAATGATTTAAAATTGTACTTAGTACCTTTTCCACTCATGCTATCACACTTCAGTTTCCAACAGTACGGGGACTGGGTGAGTCTACATCTGATTATACACATCCAATACATGGCATATTTTAGGTCAGCTCACAGTAACTTTGTAATTTAGGTTGATAGCTTCCTTCTTTTTGCCCCTTTATTTTGTTCCACTTAGTGTTTCTAGAGTTCTTCACTTTATAGTTTTAATCAACTTTATTGAGAGATAATTTGCATATAATAAGCATACTCATTTTAAGTATAAAGTTCAATTGGTTTTGATAATTGTAATCAGCCAAATAACCATAATCACAATCAAAAGATGGAATATTTGTATCCCCACATATGCCTCTGTGTATTTTCTATCAATTCAACCTAACTCTGGCCCTTGGCAATGACCAGTTTTCTGTCACTATAAATTAGTTTAGTATGCCCTAAAATTTGGTATAAATGGAATTACAATTTGACTGTAATGTATCCAGCTTCTTTCATTCAACATGTTTTTGAAATTCAATTATATTGTTGCATGCATGAGGATTTTGTGATTTTATGTTACTGAGCTGTGTCCTACTCTTTAGCTATATCAGAAGTTTTTTATCCATTCACCAATTGATGGACAATTGAGCTATGACCAGTCTTGGACTAAGAATAAAGCTGCTAAGAAAATCTGCATTAAAATCTTTAGTTCTCTAGAAGAAATACCTTGGAGTGCACTGGTGGGGATTAGAAAATGCCCAACTGTTTTCCAGAGTCGTTTTATCACATTACCTTTCCAACAACACTGAGAATTCCAGTTGCTCCACATCCTTGCCAATGTTGACACTGTAATTCTTTCCACTTTTGGCCATTTTGAGAGGTGTATAGTGGTTTACATTTGAATTCTTCTAATGAGTGGTGTTGAGCAATCTTCCGATGTGTATGTTTATTTTTAAATTTTGCATTATAAAGGGACTTATACAGAGCTTTCTCCCATATTTATGATGTTGTTTGCATTCTCATTGCTTATTTGTATGTCTTTATATTTATATACATATATATAATTATATATGCTAAATAAAGTGCTTTGTTATATATAATGTATAAGTTATAATGATATAATATTTAATAATTTATAATAATATATAAATATTTTTCTATTCTAAAGCTTGCATTTTCCTCGAACATATCTTACAAAGAGGATGTTTTTAATTTTGATAAATTCAAATATTATATGTATTACTATTATTTATGGTTTATGTATGACATAAGATGTCAAATTTAGTTTTCTTCTTTTATTGTGTTTATTATGTTCTGTTAGGAAATCTTTGTCTACTCCAAGGCAACAAAGATGTTTTATAAGTTTGGCTTTTCATTTAGGTTCATGTTCATGATCAGTTTCAAGTAAATATTTTCAATGGTGTGAGGAAGGGGATTTATATTTGTTTTCCATATAGATGCCCAGTTACTTCAACATCATTTGTTAAATAGACTATCTTTTATACACTAAATTATTTTTGGATATTTGTTGAAATCAATTGACAGTAATGTGAGCATGTATTATAAGTTCTCTAGTTTATTTTATGATATGCATATCTGTCCTCACAAATACCATGCATTCTTGATAAGAGTGGCATTACAGTAGTCTTTGAATTCAAGTATTGTAGGTCCTTCAGCTTTGTTCATCATGACAAAATGATTTTGTTTCTTGTATTTTCTTTGTAGATTCAGGTGAATTTGGAAACCAGCTTTCCAGTTTCTTAAAACTTGCTAGGATTTGGATTGAAACAGAATTGAATCTGTAGAATATAAAATCAGAAAGACAGGGCTAGATTCTATTATAAAGCACTTTGTCAGATCTCTAGAAAATTCTCCAGTCTGGAGGTTACTAAATCTTACATGGATTTATTTGCCATTTGAGTTTGGTCTGATGGTTTAGAGGATAGCCATGAGAGATATCTTCTGAGTTTGTTCTCACTGTACTCCTTATTTTCTAGATGAACTTGAGCAAATTATTCAACCTCTGTTCCTTAGAGTGCTTTTTATCTAACAGGAATAATATACTGACTGCCTTAAAAGGATGTTGTAAAGATTAAGTTAGTTAAGATTTTTAAAGTACTTATGAGAGAACCTGGCAAGTACTAAACACCTTATAGAAATGTGGATTTGGGGAGCATTTGGGTGGTTCAGTTGTTTAAGCATAGGACTTTGGCTCCTGTTCTCTTGGTCTATGAGTTCAAGCTGTGCAGAGTCTGAGCCTACTTTAGATTCTGTGTCTCCATTGCTCTCTGACCTTCCCCCACTTGTACTCTCTCTCTCTCTCTCAAAAATAAACATTAAGAAAAAAACCACAATTTTTTTAAATGTGGCATATTCTGGTTCATTTTTAGTTGTTGGTTTGTTTTATTGCTGTACGTATTGCCATGCTTCCATGAAGGCCAAGAGAAAATAGTTTCTTAATCAACAAAGCTGCATGCTCAGGTAAATGTTTTATGTATTTCAGTGTAAACATCATTGTAGATTTTACAGCCTGCTAGTGGATCTGAAAGTAGATGTAAGCATAAAAAAGTGTTAAGCATAGGAACACAAACTGAGATTAATAATGTTGGCATATGTATAACCAATATAAAGAGAATAAAATTAGAAATAATTAAAATAATATTGCTTTGAGATTAGTGAGACAATCAACCATATGTTCTGTAAATACATATTTCTATTTGTTAGTGCTCTCCCTTTCCCTCTCTGTCCTTGAATCCAGATGTCACATGATAAGAGTGGAGCCTTGGAAAGGGAAGGATTTAATAAAAGTAAGAATCTGAAGAGATTGCTTTTATTCTTTAGTAAGAAGGATCTTTCGTTCTGCTGAGGACTTGTCCAGATGGACAAAACTTTTTGGTCACATGGACAGGCATACATGCACCTGAGTCTCCTGGCTAAATATTGCTGGGCCGAGAGATCATCACTGTTCCTCCATAAGTTAAGAGCCTAGGAGATAGTTTAGGAAGTATACCACTTGTTCTAGGACTGAGGAACAAGAGAAAAAGGGCCTTCATTTTTCCTTTCTCTTTGTTTTCTATTGTAATTACTGAAGAATAAAAATAAGTAATTCTTATGTTTCTCTTGATTTCTCAGACCCAGGGAAGAATTGTTCAGGAGAAACCTCTAACCTTACATAACACTGATTCACCAGAGGAAAAATGAGATGAAAGTTGCCTCTAATCTTCAACATCAAAATGTTGTAACTTATAGGCAGTAATAAAGGAATGTGTCAAAAAATTCAGAATTTGTTTGCAAGGCAAACAGGTAGCTGGTCCTTCATGGCATTATAATTTTCCCAATATCACAGGTCAATAAAGAAGAATGTCATTTATTATAATGTGAAAGAGATATGGCTATCACAGTCAGATATGGGCATATTTTTTAATGATGCCCTTGCATTAGGAAACATTCTCATTACAAATATGCTTATCTGTGACTGCTCCCCACCCCCCAAGAAAAAGATGTAAAGAAAAAGGAAAGTAAATATATTGTCTCATATAGAACAGTATGAAAATGATGACTTACTTTTCAATATCACATAACAGAGTTGTCTAGTGTTTGTTAGCCATAATAAAGGCAAGGTAACAGAGAAAATAAACTTGGAGTGAACTTAGAAGGCCTAGGCTTATATTCTAAATTCATTCTTTGCTTGTTGAGGAAACTAAGATATTACATACTATCTATTGAGATCTGTTTTCCATAATGTTAAAGAAAAAATAATAAAGCTTTGTTTAAGACAATGTGTGTAAAAAAATTTTTATAATCCACTATACTCGAGGAGTTTCCATCTTCAAGAATAGCATATCTATGCTTAAGAGTAATATTATGATAGGAAAAGATAGGATTCAATAGGCAGAGAGAAAAATTAGGACCTGAGGTGTCCAGGTGGGGAAAAACACCGATTTTAGAACAATGCTGGGAGTGTCTGACCACAGCAAACCCCCTCAGGCTTAAGGTTGCTCCTAAGAGTGTAACAGCCACTACCTTCTTCCCCTTACATTTCCCTCAGGAATTTGACAAAAGACCTAACTAAAAATATGACCCACAAGGAATGATACTGTATAGGCCACCCCTTACACAAAGAAAATGAGCCAATCAGGAATGGACAACCCAGTGCCTAAACCAATAAGGGTAGAACCTGAGAAGGAGCAAGAGGGAAGGGAAGGACCCTTGTCTATAGTCCTTAGGCATTCACTTTCCAATGTTCCCTCCCTATAAAGAGAGCTTTCATACTATTGTTACTTCCTGATCTTAATACTCTAATAAACTTTGCCTGCTACTCATTTTGTCTCTACCTCTTCATTCTTCGAAAAGGTAAAGACAAGGAATCCTGGGTATTGAGGTAAAAAATCCTATAACAATATTATCTCTTTGCTTGAGGATCAGTCAAGTCTGCTCAAACCTACAGACTCTAATAAAAGTCAGAATAGCTGGTCATACTGTACTGTTCTCCAGAACCCTTACAGATCAGTGAAGGAAGGATCTCTGAAACCAGAATGAAACTGTGTAAGTTAGTTGGCATTTCAGAGGCCAAAAGCTATGCGTGTGTTCATCATGTCTGTTTGTATTCAGGAAAATTATTTAACAATATTGGTTCACTGTTAATAATCTAGACATAACTTAATTCTTTCTGACCCTAGATTTACTATTTTCCCATTTGTGACATGAATATTGTTACTTTTCTCATGCTATTTCGACTGTTATCAGTGCTCAGTTGCTTGTTTGCAAGCAGGAAACGTTTCTTTGGGGACTATAAACAGCAGCGTTGTGTATTTGTGCCTGTGTGTTTTTCTTCCAAATTAAATTTATTAGATTACATATGCTTGCATTTCATTATGAGATCATAAAATTCAATATACTCTATAAATATCGACGTGATGCAGTACCTAAATTACATTTACACTGTGCCAAAGACAACCACAAAGCAATGAAAAATTAAGTCCCTTATGATGACAGAGGTGTTCAGAACAACAACAGAAAAAGGTCTTTTGAATGCAGCACAAATAAGATGTTTGCCTGTCAATGACAGTAAACTTAATAAGAATATTTAATTTAAAAGTATACTAAAATATGCATAAAATAAAACAATTATGCTAAAACTAAAATAACACTGAATTCCTCTCAATAAAGAGAATGTATTCAAACACTATAATTTCTAAATGAAACACTTAACCAGTCTACTATTCATTCAGTTTTCTATATACCTGCTGCTATATACAATGGTTTACACAGAATATTTTAGTCCCCACCACTAGTCCACGATGTAAGTATTAGTCTTCTTATTTCATATTGAGGAAACAGAGCACCAGCAAGAGAACAATAACTTGCCTGGGATTAAAAGCAAGAAATAGATTCTGGGCTCTACCCACATCTAAATCATAGCACCATATTGATGCATGTCCACATTATACCTTACTCTGAAACCCCTGCCCCTGTGGGGAAGCAGGGGGCAAGTTTCTCAACAACTGAGTGTCTCAGAAAAGTTCCTTCCACATTTCTCTCATGAATGTAGCTCCTAACTCTCTATGTTTACTTCCTCTAAATTCCTGGGAGTGACCTTCCTGTAATGAGTTAAATCCTTTTTTTTGTCTTAAACAATACTTTGTTCTTATCAGCAGCCCTATTTCTACTTTAGCTACGAGGAGATCAAGCCTCGTCTACATATTTCTGGACCTCAGTTAATCTCAGTCGAATTCACATTGTTCACAGAAATCTGTTATACTCTTTTGCAAAGGAGACCAGAATATGGTCTTTTCTAAGTGTAATTCTTTATTAAACATGAAATTAGAATTGTGTGCTCAGAATTTAGGAATTAAATGTCAGAAATTGAAATATATTTTTAAGTATCAAGAAAAATTTAATTCTCTTTCTGGATTTGATAATTTAGCTTGTTACTCAGTACTTGAGGAATTTATAAATATATGAGGGGCGGGGGGCAACTACTTCGTAGCAATCTATAATCTGCCATAATATCTAAAATGATATAAAACTATAAAATTATGGTATTCAATAAAAATATAACTTCTATATTTCAGTGATAGTTTTAAGTGAGTGGGCATATGATACATACTTGTCTGGTCCTGCCCCAGCGGCCCGGGCCATAAATCCTTGCAGGTCTGTTCCTGAGGGAGGGAGAGAGAGTAGGGCAGGAAGGGGAGCACAGAGAGTGAGGCAAGACAAGGGATTCTGATCAAGCCCATTTATTGAAAAGCATAATCAAACCTTTATAGGGTTAGGGGCGGGAAACTGGCCCAGGTTGGTTGCCAGGTAACAGAGTCAAATGAGTATTAGAGAAAGGGGAAACCGAAACTGAAACTCTGAACACAGCATCAAAAGAGGCGCCCAGACTTGCGTCTGCAATACTGGGCAGGGGGAGATTAGCGCTGCATAAGCCCGAATGCGGTTGATCGCTTGATCTTTTGTTCATTTTGGCTTTTCTCGTCTGGCCCAGTCTGACTGTCTCGAATCCTGGACCAGGAAATGCACTCTCCTAGCCTCCAGATGTAAATCTTGTTGTTTTGGTCGCTCCCTAGAGAGCGATATATCCTTGCCTGAGGCGGCCAAAACTCGGCAGCTCCCAACACATACTTGCTATGGAAGGTAGAAAAATAACTATTCTGAAAATTTTAACATTATCCATGTAAGAAAATTTAAGCATTTCTTCAAAATTGCTTCATTTTGGGGGGCACCTGAGTGGCTCAGTCAGTTAAGCTACCAATTTTGGCTCAGGTCATGATCTCACAACTCATGATTTCGGGCAGCTCTGTGCTGACAGCTCAGAGCCTGCAACCTGCTTTGGATTCTGTGTCTCCATCTCTCTCTCTCTCTGCCCCTTCCCTGCTCCGGTTCTCATGCACTTGCTCTCTCTCTCTCTCTCTCTCTCTCTCTTTCTCTCACTCTCTTTCAAAAATAAGTAGCTAAACTTAAAAAAATAAGAAAAAATGTTTTATTTCTCAAGAAAAGTCATAGTAACTCAAACTGCTTCAAAAAGTAGCTGTTTTATTTTTTTTAATTAAATTGAAGTCTGCTACTTAGAAAGTAATTACTAAGTGTATACAATGTATACAAATCTATAGAATACAGCTAATGTAGAATTTTTAACATATAATTTAAGGAGAAGAATTATACAAAACCAGAGTCAATTTGCTTTAATTCATTATAACAGATGTTTAGAAAAAAAGTCTTATGTCTCTGATGATTTCAGAAATTTTATCTGTCTGTCTACCTATGGTTATAAGTATTCTCTGTTTCTACTGATGCTCAACATTGGTGCTATAAGGATTTATTTGCTCTTCATGTTGACATGTATGGTTTTGAAGGACGTATAGAGAGATTTGGATTTCAGCATTTATCATTATCAGATAGAATATGAGGGCATTTTTCTTGCAAATTTTTATTTCCTAACCCTATATTATTTCTGTAAATAAGATTACAAGATATGTTCTAATACCCTGTTTCTTTTAATAGCTAGGTGTTGATTCAATTTATAAGGGATAATTTTTGGAAAGTACAAAGAATATTAGAATTTTAAACTTTCATGGCCACATGAGAAAAAAATATAAGCTTTGTAAGAGTTACCTTAAGATGGCGACCAAGTGACCATTTTGCTATGGGTTGGAAAAACACCGTGCACCCACGACCCCCCATCCCTCACCTGCAGACCTGGAATGTTCTGCGCCAGTTTGAAAACAGCCAATCATGAAGCCCCAGCTTCCCATCACCCTGACAGAGGAGGCAACCTACCCCATTCCGCCATATCCCTAACGTACCCTTATTTGGTGGTCTGCCCTCCCCGGACCGGACCGGAAGTCTTTCACCCATAAAATACCTCATCCCTCCTGTACCAGGTGCGACTTCCCTGACTCCCCACTCCCGGAGTCACAGAACCTTGCCCGGGAATCACAGATCCCAATAAAGGCCTTCTTGGCTCCATAACTTGGTCTCTTTCTTTCCTCTCATCTCTGCCTCCATCCATTAAATCTTACAAGCTTAATACCACTCTCCAGCAAAATCAGATTCATAACCATAAAGTGAATCAGCATATAGTAATTAGGATCTGATGCAGTAAAGAAGTCTTTTAGAAAGCTGGTTGGTTAGATTTCCAAAGCTAGAATACTTTGGAAAATATATTTTGTTGAAATAAACAAAAGTAAAGCAATGTGAATGAAAGAGATATATTCTCCTCAAAAAATATAGACTACATTGTTAATGTTTCAAAATTGAGAAAATAAAATAATAGATACCACAAACCATTGATATGATTTAAACTATGGCTGGCAAAGAGAAAAATCGACCATGGCAAAAATAAGCCATCATTGTTACTATGTTCCGAACAATGTGATGAGAGAATATTTTATGTGGATTACTCCTTTGATTCCTTACAGAAACCATATTTTGCAAATTGATGGTGCGTAGTTCTTAAAGCATAGGTTCAATAAAAGGTTTTAGGTTGTAGTTCATTTGTTCGGTCATTTGTATATTTTTAGAAGTAATGTCTTATGACCTGGCCTAAAACTCACTCTGTAGAGCTCTTCCAAACATTTTATAAGCATCTAATTTCTGTGCCCAATATTTCCTGCTTTAACTACCTTCAGTTGTTTCTCTTTTCTGTGCTGAACTGGGTTGGTGTAATTGCTAAGCTATGCTTGGTCTTAGGAGGACAAAAGAGAAACCAAGGACCAGTTATATGGTCCAACTGAGAGCCAGTAGGGACATAGATGGTATGTCTGTCTTCTCAAGGATACTGAGAAATGATTTGAATTATGATATATTTTTTTCTTGTGCTAAATTTGTTTGTGGTGAATTGAGAGTATGAGGATTGATTTGGGAAAGAAAATTTTTAAAAAAAAGGAACTGAAGTTGGCTAAGTATTAATAATGAGTCTAACTGCACTTTTTCTTTGGATGACTGATGATTGATTTCAAGCCTAACTACCCCCTTTTCCATTTCTGCCCCAAATCTAGCTGATAAGAAAGCCCAGGTTCTTCCTCCTTTGGTGCCAGTGGGGAGTTTACTCCATGTAAGCCCCAGCCAGAGTGAGAGCCTGAACCCGAGCCCATGCACTAACCACCATAAGAAACAAGCCAATTTCATTTACCAGCTTTATTTAACCATTTTCAAATGAGCTTTAGAGCCAGCCCTGCTCTCTCTAGAAAATCGTATATGGTAATAAACCTCGTCACACCTTCTTGATGTTAGTGTGCGGTCATCAGTCTCAATGTGTGAACCATGTTTAAGGTAGGGCTCATAGGTCTTTTCTTGGCTAAGGCTTGCTAATTGGTTCTTCTTCCTGTTGACAAGTTTCCACTTTCAACCATTTGCTCTGGGCTGCACTGGCCAAGTTCTATTGAGCCTCTGTTACATGCTCAACCTACCTGAGTCAGAATTTTTGGTCATGAGTGAAAAACGACAGGATTATGAAAAAGGGACCCTTATTAAAGTGGCCTTGATTATAACTTTTGACCCAGACCTATTTTTGCATCTCAGATTAAATTATACATCTTAGTTTCAGCATAAATTGTGAAATGTGCATGTCTCAAGAAAAAAACACTCTTATCCATGACAGTTGATAGTGCATCAAATAGAATTGCTCCCCATTTTAAGGGTGCTCAGAGGGAAGACTGATACCCTGCAATGTATAGGCCTGTTGGGCAGTTGCTTTTGTGAAAAGCAGTTACCATGTCGTGTGTTGAAGTCACAGTCTCTAAAACAGATGTCTCACTAGACCCCTACAAGATGCCTTTGCTACAGTTTCTGCGTATGCCTCTGTTAAAACAAAAATCCTGATCTTCAGAGTCATAGGGGAAAACACACATAGTATACCCATGACAGAACAAACCTACCTCAAGCCTTGAGTCTTTTGGTGCAATAAAACAACCTCAGCCAGGAGACAGATTCTTGACCTCGAGAGTACTCACATGAAACCTTCAAGAGGATGAAACATAAAAAGTAGAGTACTGAGTAAATCCCTGACTTATGTCTGGAAATTTAAAAAATGAGCAAAGAAGACAAGACAAATAACACATGCATGAAATGAAATAAATGAAAAAACAGGGCAGGGGAACACAGTATTGAAGAGAAGTCCACAATTTAACTCAATAAGTTTGAGTTACTGGAAATCTCCAAAATTTACTCAAGAAATTTGTATAACAAAAAGATAAAAGAGAACGGATTGGTCTTTGTTTCTCAACATAATTTCGAATGATGCTAAATGTCATATAATTAAGATCAAGAATATCTGACACTTACTTGTTAGTCTGTTGTATATTAATAGAAAACTAGGGGATGGGGGCCCCTGGGTGGCTCAGTTGGTTGAGCGTCCGGCTTCAGCTCAGGTCATGGTCTCACGGCTCATGGGTTTGAGTCCTGCACCGGGCTCTGTGCTAACAGCTAGCTCAGAGCCTGGAGCCTGCTTAGGATCCTGTGTCTCCCTCTCTCTGACCCTCCCCTGTTCATGCTGTCTCTCTCTCTCTCTCTCTCTCTCAAATAAATAAAAAGCATTAAAATTTTTTAAAAAGAAAAAAAGAAAACTAGGAGATGAACTTCAATTTTGGTTCTCAAATACAGACCATGTCATCTCTGTTTTTTGATATCTGATTCCAGCATTTTACTTGGGAAAACAACAACAACAACAAACATATTCAGTTTGACTGTGGTTTTACATGTATGAGGTCATCTGTTCTTTTTTTAAAAAAATTTTAATATTTATTTATTTTTGAAAGAAAGAGATAGACACAGAGCACAAGGGAAGGAGGGGAAGACACAGAATCCAAAGCAGGTACCAGGCTCTAGCTGTTAGTACAGAGCCCGATGCATGGGCTTGAACCCATGAACCATGAGATCATGACCTGAGCCAAAGTTGGAAGCTTCACCAACTGAGCCACCCAGATGCCCCAAGGTCATTTGTTTTTATGAGAGAGAGCATGCTGGCAAGGCAGGGATCCATGAAGACTTCCAGAGTTTAACATCTGTTCTGTTACCCAAAATAGACATTGTTAGAGGTGGTTTGTGTCATCATTTTATAATAACATCTCTTGGGCAGTGGCTTAAAATCTAATGAAATATCAGAAACCAATGCGACTTAAGAAACACTCTGAATAGGAAAGAGAGAAAAACAAAATTGCTGATTCTACTAATAACTGTCAAGTAACTGAATCATTTCCTGTTTTCTTTCTCTAACATCAACTACAGAGATTTCTTGCTATGTCCAGCTGCTTCAAACTGTTCCTATTCCCACAGAGCTGACTACCTAGAATCATTTCATAGTCATGTTAGATCATTAACTATGACTGATTTCTGGTAATAGCTATGATATTTATAGTACATTACAATTTTTTACCACAATTACCTAGAGTAACATGATCCTGCCTAGGTAGCAGTATCAGCATCCCTTCCTAGACGATTTTTTTTTTTTTTTTTTTTTTTTTAGTTCTGGGCAGGACACAGACCTGTCTACCTCTTGATCTGAAGTGAGGTCTTTCATTCTAGAAGACTCTCCTCCATAGGGATTATAGATTATAGCATTGAAAAAAGTACTTTTTCTTTCTAATATCTCAAAACAGAATGTAGGGCACTTGGCAAACATTCCTAATTTCTCATCTAATTTCATCTTCTCTAGCCTTTTTTCCCATCAGTATTCACTGTGGTCGGAAGTACAACTGTACAAATCAAGTTCCAAGAAAGGATTTGGCTCTCCTATAATCCCGCAAGGCTAATAAACATTCCAAGTCATAAATGCTATTCAGCATTATAATCACATAGATACTCCAATGGAAAACTTTTTATCCATGGAAACTCAAAAGGTGAATAGTCAATAGTAGTGTTCAGTGAGGACCTGCACAGGGAAAGAATTACAGTCTGGCAATTAGTAGTAGCTGAATGTCTGATTTATTCATTCATCAAACTTTTTTTTTAAGAAGTTACTATGTACAAGATACTCTTCTAACTGCTAAGGATGCAACAGTGAGAGAGAAAAGCCCTGATGACATAGACTTAGGTGATGCTGCCCTATTAAGTCAGTCCAATCTTATAAGTTTAAAAGATTTATTTATAGTACAAGTGAAATCTTTATTGCAGTTTGACTAAGGCTCTGTTCTACATGTACTCACTCTGTGGCCAAGGCCACTGGTGTAGCCACTGTTGTTTCTGCCGGTCACAGAGGAAGAATAAAAGAGAACTATGAAGGACCTCATTTCAATGATCACATGCTCCAGAACAGAAATAATACATAGCATTATTGTTCTTACCTCATTAGCCAGGACCAGTCCCATGATCCCCACCAAACATAAAAGGGCAAGGAATTGTAATCCTCCCATGTATCCAGGAGATTAAGAGTTGGGTAAGCTTTGTGAGTAGCACATGGCTGGTGCTACCATGGGCATTGGCATACAATAAGAAAACGAATAGACAAAATATATAGATTATATAGATGTTATGGAGTAACATAAAACAGAAAAGTTGAATAGAAATTTTAGGTTCAGAGTTATAATTTTAAATAATAAATCAGGGAACAAGGTTATGAGCTTGGTAGAGGGGTAAGATTGAGGGTCAAGTGTAAGGAAGAGAATTCTCTGTAGAGATCTTAAGGTAAAGATCTATATTGTGTGTCCTTTGAACAGCAGGGGAGATAGGGTCACAAGAGGGGAGTGAGCTGGGAGAGTGTACAAAGAACTAATTGAAAATGGAACCACGAACCATATCGCTTTAAACGTTTGATTGGAAAAGTAAAATGATCTTTCCTAAATATATTAACAGTATCTTCCTGGGTGCTGTATTGCCAGCAGAGAATATGGTGGTGATAATCAGTGAGGAGGCATTCATCCAGGCAAAAGACACTATGGGCTTGAACCGTGTTGGTATCAGTAAAGCAAATGTGATTGCTGGATTCTAATTATATTTTGAAGATGGAACCAGGATAGTTTACTGATAAAAGTCTTTTAAAGTCTTCGCTTTGATTTCAAAGATTTTATTTGATTCAACATTTGGCAACCCCCTCACCTCATTTATAATCGATTTCCTTCTTACACACTCATCTCCAATCAGCCAGCATTTTTGCTCTCGGAACATAACAAATACCCTTCCAAGGTTTCTCCCCTATTTATTGTGTCTGGAACTATCTTTCCCCAAAATACTTGCAAAGATCCTCACTCACCTTATTCAGGTGTCTTCTCCAAAGTCATCTCGTTGAAAAGCCACTACTGAACACTCCATCTATATTTCCCCCACACCCATCTGCCCTTCTTTTTCAATTTAGTCCTCTTTATTTCCTTTGTGGCACTTATGGCCAACATTTTGAAATATCTTCATTTGGATATATTTATTTTTGTACTTCTTCCTCCCCACTAAACTTAAGAACTTATGAGGAGACAGAATTTTCTAACTGGCCCATACCCCTATCCCCAGTATGTGAAATAGTGTGCATTGAACGGAATAGGCACTCAAGATATATTGGTGTTGAGGGGTGCCTGGGTATCTCAGTCAGTTAAGCGTCCAACTTAAGTTTAGGTCATGATCTCATGACTTATGAGTTTGAGCCCCGCGTCAGGCTCCGTGTTAATAGCTTAGAGCCTGGAGCCTACTTCAGAATCTGTGTCTCCGTCTCTTTGCCCCTCCCCAGCTCACACTCTGTTTCTCTGTCTCTCTCTCAAAAATAAACATTAAAAAATTTATATAGATAGATAGATATGTGTATATATACACACACACACATATATATATAGGTGTTGAGTGAAAGAATAAAATGTAAAATACAGGTGGATAATACTAGAATCTTCTACAGGTACTCCACTTTTTTAAATTTAAGTAAGTTAAGTGGTAGTACGGTGTACTGCCAAAAACTAGAGATGTCATAATGCAGCCAGCACCATGAATGCAGAGGAGAAAGATTCAATTACTGATGCTGTTAATATCTTGACAAAAGCAACTGAGTTCTGCTGACATTCTGAAATAATTTATGGTGCTCAAATATTGTTGTCTTGAAAATAGAATAAGGGTAAAGATAACTCCACAGAATAAGGCCTTTAAAGAATGTTTACCTATTTCCTATACAGAAATGTGTACTTGGTCTGTGTTGTTAATTTCTAGAAGTGAGAAGTAAAAATTCCTCCAGAAAATAATCCTAGAAAGAAATTTAATGAACAAAATTTAAACCTATAGGACTTACTAATTGCAGACAATATCTGAAATAGAATTTAAGTCAAGGAATGACACTTTTTGTTGACCCAAACCTGTGCATTAAGTAGAATACTGAACATTATGGGCTGGTTTACCAAAAAGTTCCCCCCAGGGCTCTGACAGTTGCAGACTTATCAGCTTTGTAAGTATAGCCAGATAATTAAAAATATGGAGTCTGAGTGATTTGATCCTTTTTCCTATGCTAAAGAGAGAATTCAATTTCTAACTGACTTTTTTAAAGTATATCAGTTACTAAATAGTTTGTCACATGCTGAGAATGCTCTAAGTTTTAAAATGATCTTACATTTTAAGGGTGCCTGAGTGGCTAAGTTGGTTGAGCATCCAACTTTGTCTCAGGTCATGATCTCACAGTTTGTGGGTTCAAGCCCTGTATCGGGCTATGTGCTAACAGCTTGGAGCCTGAAGTCTGCTTTGCATTCTGTGTCTCCCTCTCTCTCTGTCCCTCCCCTGCTCACTCTCTGTCTCTCTATATCTCTCAAAAATAAATAAACATTAAAAATTTAAAAATAAAAAAATAAAATGATCTTACATTTTTATAAGTGCATTCTAAATTTCAATAAATTAGCTAAATGAAAAGTTATAAACTCTAGAGTGATCATGAGAACATTTTGGACACAACTATCTCAATATTGATATGGGATATAATTCCAGATGACAATGAAAAATAAATAATTTGGTTGATAGAAAAAGCAAATTTGACATCATGTGCTTTAAGAAGTTCAACATGGACCAGTGACTACCAAAATCAGAGCTATGTAACATTTAAATTGCCTTAACATTTTTATTACATCAAGTATGATGTTAAAATTCAACCTAGAAAATTAAACTTGATTTACCTTTATTTTAGAGACAAGATCCTAAGAAGTCAACATAAGAGCAAACAGTAGCAAGGAATGTATTTCCAGTTAGTGATTTAATGCACTTCATAGAGATACTGTCAAGGATGACAGGACTCAAATTGAACCTTCCCTGTATATAAATTATTGTGCTTGATTCCTTCAATACTCAGGATCCTAGGGTTTGTAACCCGATGAAATGGGCTGAAAACATATTAAAATATTTTTTAACATTTATTTATTTTTGAAAGAGACAGAGCACGAACAGGAGAGGGGCAGAAAGAGAAGGAGACACAGAATCCGAAGCAGGCTCCAGGTTCTGAGCAAGCTGTCAGCACAGAGCCAGATGTGGGGCCCAAACCCACCAATTATGTAATCATGACTTGAGCCAAAGTCAGATGCTCAGCCAACTAAGCCATTCAGTCGCCCCCAAAACATGTTATTAGAGAGGCTTAGGAATCAAGAAGATATGAGAAAAGTGGTGGTTCTTTTCCCTCTTTCCAAATAGTACTCATGGCCATAATGACCATGAACTAAATACATGGGAATTCTTTAGGTCTGAAGACGTTATGTGTCCTGTATTCAGTGATGTTTGTTATTACCTCAAGCTATCTGTATCTATACCTATCTCTGTATCTTGATCTATCTATGTATCTATGCCTCCATATGTTAGCTTCCGAGATACTTTATATTCTCTGTTTCCAATTTCAGAGAGATAGAGATTAATACCTTGCTCGAGGACATTAACTTGGTAATTGCTATCTTGTTTGAACCCACTTTGGTCGGTTTCACATATCCATAGTCTTTCTACTATACAACATAGCCTCTCAAAGAGTAGATTCATGTAAACTGAACAAGCGTTTTGAAGATACCTGCCTATAGATATCTTTGTTTCCCCTGGTTGTCATCTACAATCCAAGACCAACCTCCCGCCCCCCACAAAATACACACGAAAACATACATGCCACAAAATATACTTACGAAATATATAATTGCAAGTCTTTATTAAATGTTTTATTAAATGCTAAGAGTTAAATGTTAAAAATGCTATAAACTCATTGTATTTCCTATGGACTTTCAAGCATATGTATATCTTTATATTTGTGCCCATATTACTGATAAACAATTCTATAAACAATGTTAGTTCTAAGATCTATATTCAGTTGAACCCATGATTTATTGCATTTTGTTCAATAAGAACTGACAATATCTAAATACATTTGTGTTTCTTTCTTGTCCCTTGACATTGAAATTAGCTCGTATCACTTGGCATGTGTCTCCTTTCAAAATGAGAGCAGCACTTCAATTGCTATTTATTTGTGCCAAATCCTGGCTAAGCTATTTAATTCACATGGACCTAAAGAAATTGTAGCTGTGGGCTTTGTTTGTTCTCATTCCTGTAAATCACAGGACAGGACAGGTTTTAGGGCACGGTTTGAATCAGTCCCTCAGGTCTCCCTTAACAAATGGGTGTCACTCACAAACGCTGGCGATGATGACTTTCTGATTTCAATTGCACTTTTAGAGGGCTAGTAAAGTGACCTATGGTCTTTCTTGCAGTTGGTCCCAGGAAGATGGGAAATCGTAATTATAGTGTAATAAAGCACATGAGGACTCTATTTAAATGGCAGAATTTGCATTTAAATGGAAATTTCAAAATGAAAACATGTAAAAGCTTGATAGGTACAATATTTAGTATACAGCTCATGCCAGCAGTTAGGAGCACGCTTAATCACATGTCATGGGTGGATGTGCAGAGGTAGGCTTTTGTGCATGCCCGAAGGGCAGGGGTGGAGGATTTGAGTGAGACTATAAAGGAAAAGGTTAAATTAACCACAGATATGACACATTTTATCAAATTGAATTCATAAGCATATTTTAGTTTTTTAAGACTAAGGATTGAATTCTTTGGGGCCACTCCAAGGTTATGACCTGTAGCTAATGAAAATGACTAATTGATTAACACTTAGGGAATGTAATAGAATTTAACTCTGAACTGCTCGCAGTAATTCTACATTAATCCATTCATTGAATGTGTTTATTTATATCCTGGACAAGAAATTAAGGTATACTAAGTTTAAATATATATGATAATTTGAAGGTATTTTGAGATGGACAGGAAAATCTATCATCAAAGTGATTTCCTTTTTTTTTAATAAAGGAGACATGAGCATACTTTTGCATATCTTTGTTATAAAAAGGCAAATGAACTCACTTCAGTGTAATACAGCAAATAATGTAATGAAAGAGAAATGATGTTTAAAAATAATGTTAATTTGAATGTTCCCTCTTTTGCTTAGGGAGCAATTTTATTGAATAGCTCAACCAGTGTTGTCTATGTAAAAAGTATTATTAGAGGTATGTTTTCGAAGATTCCCAACTTATAAAAAGTTTTAGCAGAATGATGGTTACTGCCCAATTATTTAATAAATAATTACAAATCAACTTTCTAGTCACAAGACAAGATAAAAATGTATACCATTGTTTTCAAATCTTGACACATTAAAATCCTATCTTTTGGAAGTTGAATAAATAAAATACACCAGGTAGCTTCTTTTGTAAGCTTTTCATATTTAAAGGCAAACATCAGTTATCTATTAAGAAACAAAGTTTGAGATCATCATCTAAAAACTTTTCCTAAAATATATTTTCCATGGAAAACAGTTAAATCAGTTTGGTAATTAATACATATGAGAGTATTTCATGCCCCTTCCTTTTCTGTTCTTTGTATTTAATAATAAAAACACAATGCTAGTGTTATCATAGTCAGACTTACCTTATTTTTTGTCTTTTCTCTCCCATACCTGTTTCCAGCATGTTGAACTCTTAGGAAGAAAAGACAGCAAGCATATGGATGAATTTCTTTTGTATAAATATGCCTGTGGACTCATAACTTTACTGATTTCATAAGTTATAAAAATGTTTTTAAAGTCCATACTTGTGATCTAGTAGACTTACCAGACTTAGAGTGTACCTAATTATAGAATAAAAGCTTTTATAAATATAACAGTATCCACGGCAGTGGTACAAACATTCTGATGAGCCTTAGTTTAATATTTCTTAGATGATTTCAGTTTTTTCCATGAATAATAAGCATGATTTTTCATAGGATTTGAACTTCACTTTTGAAAAAGCTGTAGGGATTATCGAATACCTGAAGGTATGGCTCTCAAGCTTCAGTGACCTTCAGTGATGTTGAGCATGATCCTTTCGATCTACAATTATGTCTTCTAATTTTTATGCCATTTGTTAAATTGGGCTTAGTGTGGTGCTCTGGTTCTAATGGTGATGGAAGTTAATGAAAAATAAAGAGAGGAGGGCTCTGAAACTTCCATTCATGTATTTATTCATTCAGCAATTATTTAGTGAACACTTACATGCTCCAGGTGCTATTTTAGTTACTGGACATACAGTGATATATAAAATTACAAAGACCTTGTACTCATAAAATGTGTACAGCATAATGCTAAGTAATAAAAACAAGTCAATGTATTTTGAGACACAAAAAGATGATGATACCATGTGAGGGAAGCGCTATTTTATATGATTGTGTAGTACCCAAATAAACACAAAGAGTTAACTGTGCTAGAAGGCAACATTTGTGTGGACAGCATATAGACCAATTTACTTGGTATTTTAGGCAGTACCACTCCCAGGTCGAGTACAATTTACTTTGAGTAGAATCTTTTATTTCTTTATTTCTTTATTTGTTTATTTATTTTATTTTATTTATTTTTGGATCTCTCATTCATATTGTGTCTGGCTACTTTAGGTCCCTTTAAGTTATACTCAGATATCCTCACCCAGTAATTGCAATAATGTCCATCTGGGTTTTGTCCAATTGCCTGAAACCTCTGATGGTGAAAATGGACAATAATGAATTCGTTTTTTCCAGATAAACTGACCTTAATAAGTTGGCTGGCAAATGTGTTATCACTCTCAAGGAATATAATTACATTAATCAATTAAATAATCAAAGATACATCTTTGGAGAGGGATAATCTCTGTAAAGTATGGCAACTTTAATGAGCTACCTAGATTTCATTCCCTTTCATGTTTTTACCTTGTTACCTGCTGACAGAAACATTTGCCTTGATGCACACCCCCTATTACTTAGAAGCATTCTAATTATGTTCCTAAGTTTCTAAGTCCTATCCCTGATTACTAGTTTGGCAGTTGGTGTTATCTACACCATTGCTTTGTCACACTTATTGACCATATATCTACCTGAATGTCTGAAAATTTATTGAAACTTGTTTATTTAAAAAATGTTGATGATATGCAAACTATATGGCAGGCTCTGTACTTGGCTCAGTGATGAAATATTCCATTTGCCTTCTGCAGCAGTAATGATCTTGCTATTATTCTTCACTGAAACAATCTATTAAAAAATCCCACAAGGAAAATTCCTTATTCATTAAATTTCCAAGCATTTAAATATACATAATTTTGAGCACCTACTATGGGAGTCACCTTTTCAACATCTGAGGATACAAGGATGAAGATGTTAATTTATTTTTTCATCCATTTGTTTGTGGTCCAGATTTTAATGAGCCCATTGTATCATCTTAGTAAGTCTGACTTTTATTTGGCAAATCATGGGGACTCACCAAAGGTTTTCTGGCGGTGGTGGGAAATAATGTTTTGCTTTGCAATTCAGAAAAATACAATGAAGTGCCGAATAAATTGGAATTAGTAAAGACTGAGCCAGAGAAAGTAGTTAGTATGCCATGGCAATGATACAGGAAGAGATGAGGATGCTGTGAGTTTAGATAATGGCATTTGGGCAGAGGAGAAGTGAGAGTATTTGCAAGATACTAAAGAAATAAAAAATGTGTGGTCTTATTTCTTCCTTTTGATCTTCTAAGTTTAAACATAATTATTTCCATCTACTCTCATGCATATTTATATTAAGAACAGAAATGAACTCCTCCAATTGAGAATATTAATTGATTCTCTTACTGTTACATGGAATCTAATAGCATGAAATAAAGAGAAGTAATTTAAGAAAAAGTTTATCATCAAACTATTTATAGTGGTCATCTTAGGTACATTGTTTTCATATTTTCATATTGTTTTAAAGTTTTTAAGAGCTGTTCAAAGTTTCATTAATAACTTTTATCCACATAATAAGGGACATTGGGGTTTTTTTTTCTGTTGTGGATAAAAATGATCATTTCTTTGATGAGGACTTCATTTACTCCACCAGACAAGATTAGTCACGCTGATATATTTTCCAATAACATCTTGTATAATCCTATGTCAAAATGTTCATACTTGATTGAATAAATTGCCTAATATCCTTCTTTTTCGCTGAAAGCAAGATATGTGAATTTAAAAACTGTTCAAGATATTCTTGAATCTCCAATACCTACTATGTTCATGGCAGAATAGATTCTAGAAATATATTTTTGGAATAAATGGAGGAATACAAAGGAAATTATATTGTACATGTAATTTTCTCCATACTACTAAAACTTTTATCAAAACTAAAGATACTTTTTGGATGAAATTTAATTATTTAAGGTCAATGAAGATAGTGCTGTGAGTATAAGTGAGAAATATACATCAGGTTATCTGGTAACTAGTTAGTAATAAAAATCTGCGCAGTCTGAAGTTCTTAAGATTTTCATGTAACATAACCTTATACTCCCAGGATTATGAACTTAAATCAGGATATGATGACAACTTGGAGCAAATATTAATAAAAATGAAATAAGATTGGATTTTGACATGACAAATGTATATTCTTTTTCTACATTAATATCACACCCTTCACTATGGTTTTTTATATTATGGGTGTTATACAGGTGATACTGCTGGATAGGTGTAATTAGAAGAAAGTCCTAGGTCAGAGAAAGGAAATACTGAAAACATATTTTCCACAGGCTCAAACTCAATCATTTTAGGGGGAAAATCTAATTTCAAAGCATAAGTAACACTAGTAGTAAAGTTCTTCATATTTAAAAAAGTTTTAAAAATTGAGAAAAAAGGCATGCTCATTAAAATGTAATTAATATTAAAATGTAATTTGGGCCCTTCTCTTGCTTTTATATTAGTAATACAGAATGTGTATATAGTAACATACATTTGTCATAAACAAATCTGTTGTTGTTTAAGAATTGATTGCGTAAATATTCCTGATTTTGAATGATTTTAAAACAAGATTTCAATGATATTTTCAACCATTTATACAGAATTGTAGTCATATACAGTTGTGCTTCTTAATAAACATATTTCCAACTATATACTTCTACATCATTGAGTTGTGAAAGGCACAGAAAAGGACAAGGACATTTATTTTAGAATTTTAAAAAATCTTCCATTTTAACTCTGTACTCTATTTTCTCAATGGCTAATGATTTCAGTTTCATGAATCATTGATTATGTTCATACCACAATTGTGTTTATTGATTGGTATATTTATATTTGCTAAGTCACCATATTTGTTCTTATTTGTATTATGCTAATGTATTATGCAGTCTACCTTGATTTTTTTGGTCATTGGTAGTTGTTTCATACCTATGGACTGATAAGTATTCACTTGAGTATTGTAAGAGCATTACTATATTTTTAATAGACTGAAGTATAACAGTATATAATAGTATATACCTAAAATTTGAAAATAGAGTAATATTTTTCATGCCTACACTAATACCATAAGCTAAGCTCAAAATGGAGTATTGTGAATTATTCCAATCAATATGGAATAATTGACATATGACTAATATTTCTGCTAGAAACAATGGGAAGGGAAACCAAAACCCCCCAGTAATCCCAAGGCTTTGGAATCAGGAAGTAAAGGACAATGATACCTCGTATATGGAAACAAATAAGGTGAGCTGACAATTGTGACAGCCAATTATTTTTAAACTATGTTGCAGAGAGGAGAAACCCAGATGTTGCCGGAGAGTCTACTTCACAGTAAGAGATGAAGCTAAGAGTTTAGAGAAATCAGTGAAACCACAATTAGCAGGCCCTAGTATCTGAGAAGAAAGGATTGCTCATTTAGCTCTGAAAATCTTCAAAGGATATTCTTTAAGTAATTACTGAGTAGTAATTAGCCCATGAGTGTGAGGGAAACGATCCAGGATTGGGTGGTATGAGGATTTGTGGGAACAATATCTGAAGCTCCCATAGGTTGGGAATATTTCCTATTCCTACCAGGCAGAGGCTAAACCCTTAGAATCTACAGAGAAACAAGTATCATACTCAGAAGGATTGTGCCCAATAGTTGAGAAATTAGACATAGAATAAATCTTGCTTTTGATCTAGTTAATAACAACAGCAAAGTAAAGAGTTAACAAAAGGAACAAACTGTTTATAAGCAAATTAAATGGCTCCTATCACACAGCTGAAGAATTTTTGTATGAATACAGAAATATCCAGCAGCCGAGGTAAACTTTGTGATGCTTGTCATCTAATTAAAAATGGCCAAGCATGTGAGGAAGCTAAAAAATACAACCGATTATGAGACTAAAATCAATTAATCAAATTGACACAAATTATACAAATGATAAAATAAGCACAAAAGAAGATTAAAAACAGATACATCTGATCCTTGAACAATATCTACCATGCAGGCAAAAATCTATGTGTAACTTTAGACTCACCCCAGACTCAACTACTAACTGCCTGCTGTTGACTAGAAGTCTTTACAATAGTATAAGTGGTCAAGTAACACAAATGTTGGATGTTATATCTATTACACGCTGTATTGTTATAACAAAATAAGCTAGAGAAAAATTTTATTAAGAAAATCATAAGGAAGAGAAAATACATTGATAATACCATATTGTATTTACGGAAAAAAATCCACATATAAGTGGACCCATGCCTTTCAAACCCATGTTTTTCAAAGATCAACTGTACAACTGTTTCTTACAGTTTTACAAAGGTAGAGGAAAAATTAAGGATGTAAATTAGAGACATGGAAACTATAAAAAAGACCCAAAGAAAACTTCTAAAGATGAAAACTACAGTGACTGAGATAAAACTACACTAGATAGGATTAATAACTTATTCGTTTCTATAGTAGGAAAGATTAGTGAATGTAAGAGAAGGTAATCAAAATGATACAAAATAAAAGATACTAAAAGGACTAAAGAATGACTAAAAAATGATCAAATAAACATGAAAACTACAGAGCATAACTGAGATGTGGGACACATATATTAGCAGTTTAACATGTATGTAAATTTCCTCAGAGGGTCAGTGAAAGAAGAAACTTTTGAAGAAATAAGATCCAAAATCTTCCAGAGTTGAAGATAATTACAAACCAAGCAAATTAAAGAACACTAATTACAAACACTAATCATAAGAAACAGGAAGAAAACTCCTTTAAATTGCAGAAAATCTGTGATAAAGGGAAAAATCCTGAAGCAACCTGGGGAGGGAAGGGGGTGGTCACACACTAAAGAATGACAGCAGACTTCTTGAAAATAATGCAAGCCAGAAGACGGTGAGGAATATCTTTATGGTAAAGAAAGGAGTGAAAACAAAGCAAAACAAAACAAAGCAAAACAACTATTAGTGTACATTTTATTCTCTGGAGAGAATACCTTTCAAAAATAAAGGGGAAATACAGACTATTTAAGACATACAAAAGCAGAAAGAATTGAAAGGATCCATCACTAGCAGACATGCATTTCAAGGAAAATAGTCTTTAAAATAGAAGGAAAATGATACTAAATGGAAATCTGGATTTGTACAAAGAAAAGAAGAGAAGCAGCAATAGTGACTATGTAGGTATATTTAAAAGACATTAAAAAATTTAAAAAATTTTGATGTTTATTTTTGAGAGACAGAGTTTTGAGAGACAGAGCATGAGGAGGAGAGGGGCAGAGAAAGAGACACACACACAGAATCCAAAACAGGCTCCAGGCTCTGAGCTGTCAACACAGAGCCTGATGTGGGGCTTGAACCCACAAACCGTGAGATCATGACCTGAGCTGAAGTCAGCCACTTAACTGACTGAGCCACCCAGGCGCCCCAAAACACATTAAAATATATTAAATCTCTTTAAAAGTTAATGTATTGTTTAAAGTAAAGGTCACAACAATGCATTGTGAGTCTTCTGTCAAGGTCAGAGAGTAAGTAGTCTTTGAGGAACACTTTTGGTCTCTGTTGCATATTTTTTTCTTTTGTATTGTTTAAAACCTTTTTATTAAATGTTTATTTTGATTCCAGTTAATTAACATACAGTGTTATATTAGTTTCACATGTACAATATAGTAATTCAACTCTTCCATCCATCACCCTGTGCTCATCCCAAGTGCATTCCTTAATCCCCTTCATCTATTTAAAACCTTTTAAAGGGTGAGAAACAGCTTTTTTTGTTTGTTTTTTGTTCTAAGACTATTATAACAGGCTATGGGTAGAATTTGGTAGAAAAAGAAATTCTACAAAGAACAGATAGGACAGATAGAAAACAAACAGCAAGATGATGTATATAAGGTAAATTATAATAATTTAAATGGTCTAAACACCCTAATTAAAAGACAGGGATTGCCAGATGGGATTAAAAGTGCAAGGCACAATGTTATGTTGTGTGTAAGATACTTTATAGATGCAAAACAAATAGATCAAAATAATAGAAAAAAACATACCATGCTAACACTAATCAAATGAAAACTGAAATAGTTAATTGATTCTAGAGAAAAGACAATAACATGTGATAAAGAGGATCATTTCATAACAATAATGGAGTCAATTCATCAAGAAGACCTAATAATCATAAACATGTATGCACCTAATACTAGAGTTTAAACATACATGTACCAAAATTTTATAAAACTACAAAGAAAAATAGGTAAAATCACAATTGTAGTTCAGAATAAGCAGATAATTTTAGTAAGATGTCCAGAATACCATGTGAGTTCAAAACTATTTTGTGACTGGAAAATGAGTAGTGCAACTATAGTAGTTTCTTAGGGCTGCCACACCGAAGGGCCACAGATGTGGCTTTAAGCCACAGAAATTTATGGCCTCACGGTCCTGGAGGCTGGAAGTCCAAAGCCCAGGTGTTGTCACTACCATGTCGTCTCTGAAGCCTCTGAGGGAGAGTCTTTCTTTGTCCTTTTCTAGTTTCTGGTGGTGGTCCTCAATTCTTGGCATTCTTTGTTGCAGTTACGTTATTAGGGTCTCTGCCTCTGTCATCACATGACATTTCCCCAGTGTGTCTGTCTCTCCATTTCTTATAAGGATACTAGTCATATGGGAAGAAGGACTCATCTGACTCAAGTTTGGCCTCATATTAATTAATTACCTCTGCAGTGACTTGAGTTCTAAAGAAGGTCATGTTCTGAGATACTGGAGGCTAGGACTTTAACATATTTTTTTGGGAGATACAGTTCATCCCTATAACAGCAAAATTTTTAAAAATTTGTTGATTTATTAAAAAAAATTTTTTTTAATGTTTATTTATTTTTGAGAGAGAGAAACAGAGCATGAGCAGTCATGGGCCAGAGAGAGAAGGAATCACAGAATCTGAAGCAGGCTCCAGGCATTGAGCAGTAAGCACAGATCCAGATGCAGCCTCAGACTCAGGAGCCATGAGTTCATGACCTGAGCTGAAGTCAGATGCTCAACCCACTGAGCCACCCAGGTGCCCCTAAACTATCTTTAATGTAGGGTACACATTTAGGACAAACCAAATTTCAATTCCATAAATAATTGTTAAATATGACAGAAAGTGAGAAGAGCTAAAAGCAATTCCAAGTTTAAAACCTGAGTTGCTAGGTAACTATAGAACCATTAGCCAAAAGAGGGAATAAGATAGATAATGTATTTTGATTTGGATTTGAGAAAATAGTGGGCCACTGATTTTCCTCCTGCATGAAAAGAAAGAGGGGAGGGGTGCCTGGGTGGCTCACTCCATGTCTGGCTTCGGCTCAGGTTATGATCTCGGCTCAGGTCATGATCTGGCGGTTCCTGGGTTCAAGCCCCAAGTCAGGCTCTAGGCTGACAGCCAGCTCAGAGCCTAGAGCCTGTCTTCAGATTCTGTGTCTCCCTCTATCTCTGACCCTCCCCTGCTCACACTGTCTCTCTCTCTCAAAAATAAATAAAAATTAAATATTTTTTTAAAAGAGGGGAGAAAGAAATTGACTTAAAATCTTTTAAGGTTATTCACATCTGCAGCTTCCTTTCTTAAGGGAAGCAAAGCCCCAGTCTTTTCTACATGAAGTCACTCTTTCACACAGTATACTAGATATCATAATGGGTCAGGGACATTCTAGTCCTTTGTATAGATGTGACAGATGAAGTTACAGGATGTTATACAATGCACAGAATAATTTGTTAAAATGTAGAGTACTATGTTCATAACCTTGGTGGATGCTGCATATACTTAAGGCTCCAGAGGAGGAAACGTGTGTTGTGCAATGAGAGAGAAAGAGTAACCATAATCACAGGAGGAGAGACTGACTTGAATAGTGACATGGACATCAACATTGGGAATATAGATTATCAAGATGAGCTGTTGCCTTAACAACTCTTAGAGATAGGTAAAAGATGAAAACAAAAGATGAACAAACAATAAAACTTGAAAAGTTTTCATTTGATTTACCAAAAATAATGATCATGAAGAAAGTAATTTCAATAAATTGTTAAGAGTGAAAACAAGATGATTAGGAAGTAAAGAGAAAAATTAGACTTTGAGCTTAATATTATATCATTTTGTAGTCCAAAGAGACTATATTAACATGGAGGGCAGGCAAGGGGAGGTGGTGTTTTGCTTTCAATAAGGGAACAGTCCTTACAAAATAGATCAGGTGAAAAGATGGGACCTAAATGAATAATAAGGCTGACAATATAAGCGAGAGATGAGATCCCATACTGGATGGTTGGATAGCTGCAAAAATCATATACCCCTGGCCCATTCTGTCATCTTTTCCTTCTGTCATGAATCCTTTCCACTTACTCCATTGCAATTTATCCAATCATTTATTCAGTGATGGAGATGCAAATATCCTATAAGCCCAGGATGCTTTGGTGTTCTGTAATCGTGCAGTAATACAGTATTATCAGGTTCAAATGGTTAATATAATTATAAGAAATAGTATTAACTTTGGGAAGGTTTCAAAAATCTTGCCTTTTAGTTTCTAATCTATTTTTATCCTTTTAGAATTGATATATATTATCCATTATTCAAAATAAGTTATATTAACTTGATCAATCTTTAATTTTTGGTGATTTTTACTTAAATATCATTATAGCTGCCATTTAATGAGTGTTTATTGTTTTCAATTAATTTAATTAATTTATTTTTAAATTTACATCCAAGTTAATTAGCGTATAGTGCATTAATGATTTCAGGAGTAGGTTCCAGTGATTCATCCCCTATGTATAACACCCAGTGCTCATCCCAACAACTGTCTTCCTTAACGCCCCTTACCCATTTAGCCCATCCCCCACCCGCAACCCCTCCAGCAACCCTGTTTGTTCTCTATATTTAAGAGTCTCTTGAGTTTTGTCCCCCTCCTTGTTTTTATATTATTTTTGCTTCCCTTTCCTTAGGGTCATCCATTTTGTGTCTTAAATTCCATGTATGAGTGAAGTCATATGATATTTGTTTTTTTCTGACTGGCTAATTTCACATAGCATAGCACCCTCCGGTTCCATCCACCTAGTTGCAAATGGCAAGATTTCATTCTTTTTGATTGCCGAGTAGTACTCCATTGTATATATACACTACTTCTTCTTTATTCATTCATCTATCGATGGATGTTTAGGGTCTTTCCATACTTTGGCTATTGTTGATAGAAATGCTATACACATCAGGGTGCGTGTGCCTCTTTGAAACAGCACACCTGTATTCCTCAGATAAATATCTAGTAGTGCAATTACTGGATCACAGGGTAGTTCTATTTTTAATTTTTTGAGGAATTTCCATGCTGTTTTCCAGAGTAACTGCACCAGTTTGCATTCCACCAGTGGTGAAAAAGAAATCGTCTTTCTATGCATCTTTGCCAACATCTGTTGTTGCCTGAGTTGTTAATTATAGCCATTCTGACTGGTGTGGTGTTTACCTTTTCTAGGCAAATATTGACTCATGTGGTCATCACAGTGACTATGCTAGCTAGACTCATTGCCATTCCCCATATTTGAGGAAACTGATGTATGGAAAAGTTAGCTTATTTTCCCAAGGTGACTGTTTTTTGTTTTTGTTCTTGTTTTTTTTTAAAGGGAGGTTTGGTATAGGAGCTAAGCAGTCTTATTCCTAGAGTCTTCACTCATATTTGCTACAGTATGCTGCCCAACAGTAGGACTCAATTTATATATCTTTAGTTTACAGGTTTCCAAGAAAGAGTTCTGGAGTAATACTTCCTCCTCTTTATTGTCTATGAATTTGCAACATAGAGAATTTACAAGAGCATAACATAAATGAACTAAATATGAAGTGTGAGAGGGAAAGTGTGTTTTTGTGCCTCTTCACCCCTCCAGTGAACTTCAAGTTCAGGCATTAATTCCAGAAATAAAAATTGCATCACACTTTAATATTCTCAGGTAACTGAAGTATGAACTATCTGAAATAGTCAAGATATTACAAGAGAGACTTATAAAGGACATGCCAGCCAATTCCTGACATATATAATGTTAGAGACCTTAGTACAACTATGTCTCAGCAGTAGCTGAAAGGTTAATGGAATTGGGATTTGTGTAGACATGACTGATTTTCCTCCTGCAGGAAGGAAAGGAGGGGGAAAGAAGCTGATTTGGACAAAGACCTTTAAGGTCATTCACATCTGCATCTTCCTTTCTTAAGGGCAGCAAAGCACCAATCTCTTCTGCACTAAATCACTCTAATCTCTTAGAGGAATCCAGAGCTTGTCAGAGAAAACATTGTTCATCCAAGAATAAGCTAAGAGACTAGATAAAATAGTCACTGAGAAGAGCAAAACCAACACTTTGAATCAAACAAGTCTGAGTAGCGTTTCTGTTGTTAAGTCAGTGTCTTCCTGGTGGAAAACCATAGACGGATGATATTCAGAGTATGCTTGTGTAATCATGCTCAGATAAAATGTAGTTAAAACTTGGTTGTAGAGTGTCAAGATGACATTCTAAATCAGTTTGCTACTATGAAAAGTTACTTCTTTTTCCCTTATACACTGAAGAAACAGTGTTTTTTTAAGCTTTGCTTTAAGATCTTTGTTCTATTTTTTTTGGCTCTTTGTTGAAGTGTAGCTCTTCCCTAGTGGTTTGGCAAGTCCTTTTATGTGGCAATGTGACCTCAGCTTTCAAATCTAATTAAGCCAGATTTCAAACCATTCAGCACTATTCAAAAAACAAACAGAAATAGCAACAACAACAACAACCTCTTTTAGGATTACATGCATATGAAGCATAGGGAATTATTTTAATACATTCTCCTAATGGCTGATTTTATTGTCTTTAAAACTTAAAGATTAACTGTGCAAAGGAAGAAAAAGGTTGAGAATCAGTAAGATGGTGTTCCGTTTTTGTACTGTCATGATATCTAAGGTCCTTTTATTTACAAACATTTTAAAGTCTTGTAAGTGTTCCTTCTATTTTATCACTCGTCAACTTTGTTAATTTATCACTGTGCATATATAAAATCTCACCTCTTAGGAACAGGTTTGCTAAAAGTAATCTCTGTACTTACATCACTAAAATATATTACCTATGATGAATGAGGATAATTTCCTTACAGACTGAAATAAAATAAGTGGATATTGATATCGAGTGCCATCTTGATTGCAGTGTCTTTTGCCAAAGATACTTAAGATAATAAAATAAACCAGAACTGTAGGCCTGCAATTATGTCCTGAATTTTGACTTATAGTCTCCACCTGAGACCTCCTCCTTACCTTTCTGTAAAGAATGAAAAATAGAGACAGAAAATATTGATTCTTTATTCCTGTTGCAGTTAATATTTGCTAAGAAGACCATATTTATTTAATGCATTCATGCTAGAAAAGGAAAAAGCAGAAAAATAAATGTATACCATTGACATGAATGTCAATGCAGTCTGGATCTGTAAAGTCAGACACAGCTGAACTAGTGAGCATGAGATAAAGGCACATGAATGACAGAGACTGTGGAACTTACATCGCCCAACCTCTTAGTTAAAGCCAAAGAAACTGAGATGTACATAAGTGAGGTACCTGGCCAGTGTTGTAAACCAGTGTTTGCAAAGGGCTGGACACTGTTGCAGATGTTATGAGCCATACAATTACTGTTGCAACTACTCAACTCTGCTGTTGTAGCACAGAAGCAGCCATGGAGATTATAAAACTAAAGAGAGTAGATCTTTCCAAAAAACTTTATAGCTAGTGAACCATATTTGGCCCATGGGCCATAGTTTTTCTCTATTCCAAACTATTATTCTATTGTTAAAATAAGGGACAAATACTCAGAAGTTAATTCTAAGAGTTGTGTCTATTCTGAGACATTGCTCTTTTTTTTTAATTTTTTAATGTTTGTTTATTTTGAGAGAGAGAGAGCGCGCGCATGCACAAACAAGCAGGGGAAGGTCAGAGAGAGAGAGGAAGACACAGAATCTGAAGCAGGCTCCAGACACTGAGCTGTCAGCATAGAGTCTGACGCAGGGCTAAACCCATGAACTGTGGGATCATGACTTGGACCAAAGTTAGGTGCTTAACCAACTAAGCTACCCAGTTGCCCCAGAGACATTGCTCCTTTAACTTGAGTTTGTACTAGACATTAGTATGTTGAAAAAGGGATTCTTTCAAAGAATAATCCTAAAGATGATAACATTTTTACTGGTATGTAGGTAACAATAAAACTTATTTGATATGCAGAGATCTGATATTAGGAAAGATAATAAAGTAATTTTGAAAGATTATTAGATTTGTTAACCAGTAAGAGATTCTATAAGCTGCATTCCAACTTGATGTGTGTGATTCCAGTTGATGCCTCAAAGTAGTACCTTTATATTTTCAGAGTCACTAATAAAAGATGCTAATTGCAAGAGTTAATTCAGTGAACTTCACTGAAGTTTTCCTGTACAATGGGAGCAATAATAGTTCGCTGTCTCTAGAGACACTATACCTTGAGACACAATAGACTTGAATGTACTAGGCCAAGTTTTTGGAGACATTATTTGCTTGCTTTTCTTTCTAGATATAAACAATTATACATTTGTTCTCAATTATGATTCATTTCTAGTTATGACCAATAAAAAGTTTAACACAAGCACAGACTACTGAAAGTTCAAGTAATACATAATATTTTATGCTATCAATTATGACTCCCCTCTACTTAAAAGCTATTTAATGAGTGGTAAATAATTGTCACAATCATATGGATCTCCTCTTTAATATTGAAAATAAAATATATTATGCAATGTCACATTCATCTGTGACAAAACTGTTATTTTTCATTAAATTTTATATATGCATGTAGAGTATCATGTCATCTGGGAAAAGTGAAAGTTTGACTTCTTCTTTGCCAATTTGGATGCCTTTTATTTCCTTTTGTTGTCTGATTGCTGATGATGGGACTTCCAGCACTATGTTAAACAACAGTGGTGAGAGTGGGCACCCCTGTCGTGTTCCTGATCTCAGGGGGAAAGCTCTCAGTTTTTCCCCATTGAGGATAATATTGGCTGTGGGCTTTTCATAAACTGCTTTTATAACGTTTAGGTAAGTCCTTCTATTCTGAATTTCTAAAGGGTTTTTATTAAGAAAGGGTGCTGTACTTTGTCAGATGCTTTTTCTGCATCTATCCACAGGATCATATGGTTTTTATCCTTTCTTCTATTAATGTGATGTATCACGTTGGTGGATTTGCAAATACTGAACCAGCCCTGTAACCCAGGAATGAATCCCACTTGATCGTGATGGATAATTCTTTTTATATGCTGTTGAATTCGATTTGCCAGTATCTTGTGGATATTTTTGCATCTGTATTCATTAAGGATATTGGTCTGTAGTTCTCTTTTTTTGCTGGGTCTCTGTCTGGTTTGGGTATCAAGGTGATGCTGGTTTTGTAGAATGAGTTTGGAAGTTTTCCTTCTATTTCTATATTTTGGAATAGTTTGTGAAAAATGGGTATGAGCTCTGCTTTAAATGTCTGGAATAATTCCTCTGGGAAGTCATCTGGCCCTGAGCTCTTATTCATTGGGAAATTTTTGATAATGGATTCAGTTTCTTCACTGGTTATCAGTCTATTCATGCTTTCTATCTCTTCAGGTTTGAATTTTGGTAGTGTATGTGCATTTAGGAATTTCTCTGTTTCTTCTAGGTTGTCCAGTTTCTTGGCATATGATTTTTCATAGTAATCTCTAATGACTGCTTATATTTCTAAGGGATCGGTTGTAATAGATCCATTTTAATTTATGATTTTTGTCTATCTGGTTGCTCTCTCTTTTCTTTCTAAGGAGCCTGGCTAGAGGTTTATCGATTTTGTTTATTTTTTCAAAGAACCAACTCTTGGTTTAATTGATCAGCTTCACTGTGTTTTTGGACACCAGAAGCCTTCCGGAACTGATCAATGAATTCACTAAAGTTGCAGGGTACAAAATCAATGTACAGAAATCAGTTGCATTCCTATACACCAATAATGAAGCAGCAGAAAGAGAAATCAAGAAACTGATTCCATTCACGATTGCACAAAAAATCATAAAATACCTAGAAGTAAACCTAACCAAGGATGTAAAAGACCTATATGATGAAAACTATAGAAAACTTATGAAGGAAGTTGAAGACACCAAGAAATGGAAAAATATTCCCTGTTCATGGATCGGAAGAATAAATGTGAAAATGTCATTACT
>NC_043700.1:148741349-148749084 GCF_006229205.1 Suricata suricatta | reverse complement strand
AGACAGTATGATATTGGCACAAAAACAGACACATAGGCCAATGGAATAGAATAGAGAACCCAAAACCGGGCCCACAAATGTATGGCCAATTAATTTTTGACAAAGCAGGAAAGAGTATCCGATAGAAAAAAAAACAGCCTCTTTAGCAGGTGGTGCTGAGAGAACTGGACAGCAACATGTAGAAGAATGAAACTAGACCACTCTCTTACACCATACACAAAAATAAACTCAAAATGGCTGAAGGACCTGAATGTGAGACAGGAAACCATCAAAACCCTCGAGGAGAAAGTAGGGAAAAACCTCCTAGACCTCCACCGCAGCAATTTCCTACTTGACACATCCCCAGGGATATGAAAGCAAAACTGAACTCTTGGGACCTCATCAAGATCAAAAGCTTCTGCACTGCAAAGGAAACAATCAAGAAAAACAACAGGCAACTGACAGAATGGGAAAAGATAGTTGCAAATGACATATCAGATAAAGGGCTAGTATCCAAAATCTACAAGGAAGTCACCAGACTCCACACCCAAAAACAACCCAGTGAAGAAATGGGCAGAAGACATGGATATACACTTCTCCAAGGAGGACATCCAAATGGCCAACAGGCACATGAAACGATGCTCAACATCACTCGTCATCAGGGAAACACAAATCAAAACCACACTGAGATACCACTTCAACCAGTCAGAGTGGCTAAAATGAACAAATCAAGAGACTATAGATGCCGGTGAGGGTGTGGAGAGATGGGCACCCTCCTATGCTGTTGGTGGCAATATAAACTGGTGCAGCTGCTCTGGAAAACAGTGTGGAGGTTCCTCAAAAGACTATCAGTACAACTCCACTAAGACCCAGCAATAGCACTGCTAGGGATTTATCGAAGGGATACAGAAGTGCTGATGCATAGGGGCACGTGTACCCCAATGTTCATAGCAGCAATGTCAACAATAGCCAAAACATGGAAAGAGCCTAAATGTCCATCACCTTATGAATGAATCAAGATGTTGTGGTACACACACACACAGACACACACACACACACACACACACACACACACAGACACACAATGGAGTATTACATGACATGAGAAAGAATGAAATATGGCCATTTGTACCAAAGTGGATGAACCTCGAGGGTGTCATGCTAAGCGAAATAAGTCAGGTGGAGAAGGACAGATACCATATGTTTGCACTCATAGGTCTAACAGGAGAACTGGAGAAACCTAATGGAGGACCATGGGGAGGGGAAGGGGGAAAGAGAGTTGGGGAGAAAGAGGGAAGCAAAAGCTGAGAGACTGTTGAATACTGAAAATCGAGGGTTGAAGAGGGCATGGGAAAGGGAAGAGAGGTTGTGGTAATGGAGGAGGGCACTTGTGGGGAAGAGTACTGGTTGTTGTATGGAAACCAATTTGACAATAAACTATTTTTTAAAATTTTTATATTTTACATGAACTTACTATGAATTAAGCAATGGGCTAATTGTTGAAAACTCAGTGAGATATTAGATGACAGTGTTTCTTCATCCAAGGATTTTTAACAGGAAAAGAATTATCATTAACAATCATATTTATATAATGATTGTAAGTTATGATATATGCTATGGAGTTTTAAAAATATGCTTATGAGTAGTTTCTATGACTTAGAGAATTTAATTTTGAAAGACAAAATGATTGTATTCCTTCTAATAGTGGGGAAAAAAGAATTATAAACAAAGTAGAAGAAATTAAGTTCATATACAGAATCCTTAAGAAGATATCCTGTCATGTTTAAGAGCCAAGATTAAGGTAGCTATGCCTGAATAATTAAGGCAGAAAGGAAAAGAATTTGGGGGACTTACTAAAGATTAGGTAAATCATTTTGTCTTATGAATCATGTTAAGGGACATTTTAGGAACATATATGCTATTATAGAAGAAATGAATTGTGAGTGTGGAGGAAAGAGGGAAGCATAATAAACATTTGGTAACAGCTTGCAAGAATATGGATAACAAATGAGTAGACTTAGTTGTATATTTGGAAACAGCATCAATAGAATTTGCTGATGAATTGAATGTAAGAATTAATGGAGAAAGACGAATCTGGATTGTCAAGTTTTAGATTTGAGAGGTGAATCCTATTGACTGGGATAAAGGTGAATGGAAGATAAAAGAGTATTGTTAAACACTTCAGGTGATACAATTTAGAGATAGCAAGTAAATTCAAAACTCAGAGAAGAGGTATAGGGCAGGAGATTTGAGTCATCACTATTTTACTTGCTGTGAATTTATGTGAATTGATGTGATGAATTGATATGACGAGATCTGTCTCCAAGGAAGAAAAGAATAGAGAACAAAATATTTTTTAAGGAAGAACAGTTAGATATCATTTAGAGTAGGAGTCAGCAATAAAAAAAAAAAGGTTACATAAGTCAGGTATAAAATTCAAGAGAGAAAATAATAGTTGTGCTAAATATTGCCAGAAGTTAGAGGGAATTGAGGCAAAGAAGTGTCTGTTGGACCAGATAGTTTACTGGTAATTTTTTAAAAATCAGTTTGGTAAACTAGTGTTAGTAAAAAGCCAGAATAAAGTAAATAGAGGAGAAATTGGACATGGAAATTAAACATGACAAACTGAATATCCACATGTTGACTTCTAGAAAAACCACTCAGTAGGAGCAATGGATTTAAAAGTCATCAACGCCAAATAACAAAGTGATTAGGAGATTAAATAACAATAAAATAATGGTATAAATTAAAACATTAAAAAGCAATAATTGTGTTAGCACAGTAGGTACTGTTGAAATTTTTTCTGAATGTCCTAGATGAAACATCTTTAGGTATTTATTCAAACCTATTTCTTTTTCTCTTTATTATTTGTTAAGCTTCACTTCCATAACTTATATTCTCTTATTTCAGGATTAATACAGTTCATTTTAACTCACATGAAAATGTCTAACATTGACATTATGAACAAGAACAATTCATGAATTTCTTTGCCTTCTATGTATAGACCATCTAAACTGCAGGATTTGGGGTTATGAATGGAAACAACCTGTTGGGATCCAAGTAGGACATAGGGTTCTAGTGACGGGGACACTCTCCTCTTTTCTTCTATCTGGGGCAGCCACGAGTCAGCTGTTCCTGTTGGGGCCAAGCAGAGTCATGGTGCAGTATTTCTAGTCTTTCTGAAATTAAAAGACAGTAGAATCTATATATTTTCAGCTGAAAACCTGAGTTGAGAAAGAGTTGGGTTCTGCAAAAGACCCTATGAAGAGGATAAAAAGACAAGCCATAGATGGGAGAAAATATTTGCCAAGCACATATGTAACAAAAGTCTAGTATCTAGAGTATATAATAAATCCTAAAAACTCTATAGGAAAAACAAGTCCAAATAAAAAGTGAGCAACATACATGAACAGACATTTTAGTAGAGAAGGTATTCAAACAGCAAATGAACACATGAAAAGGTATTCAATATAATTCGCCATTAAGGAAATGCAAATTAACCATAAGAGATATCACTGCTCACCTATCAGAATAGCTAAAATCATAATTTAAAAAAATTGATAATACCAAATGCTGGTGAGGATGCTGAGAAACATATATTGTTGATGAAAATGTAAAATAGTATAACTCCTATGGAGACTGATTTGGCAGTTTCTTAAGAAAATAAATATGCAATTATATGACCTTGCAATCACACTCTTGGACATTTGTCTGAAAGAAATAAAACCCCACACACATGCAAAAATCTGTGTACAAGTATTCAAAAGAGTTTTATTCGTAATTGCCAAGATCTGGAAACAAACTCAGTATCTTTCAATGAGTCAGTGGTTAAACAAACTTAGTACATTCTTGCCATGGAGCACCATACCAAAAAAACCCCAAAAAACAGAAAACAAAACAAAAAAAAACAACTATTGATACACATAAAATCTTGGCTGGATCTCAAAGGAATGGTGCTGGGCGAGGTCTTCATAGGTAGAAGACAACTGGAACTGGCTCTCTCATCACCTTATAAAAAAGCCTTTTAGAAAACAAGTCCTGCACATGCGTACAGAGACCCTGAGACATTGATCTATGAGTTACATATAACACGTGTGCATAAAAGAGAAAATAATATTATTGGTATAAGTACGTGATAGCTCTTGGAATCGAAATATTTAAAAAGTAAAAAAGTAAGAAAAACAATAGGATCAGTGCTATTCTGAAGACAGCTTTACCGGCTCCTGAGACACTGTAAATCGTCATGAAGTTTTGTATGCTGTGGTTCAGTATTAAATTATAAACTTACAGTCAAATAAATTTAATTTAGCAAGATAAAAGACATTCCAGACTCATATAATCCTGATTATTTTATTACATTTCATTCTTATCTGTGCTCTTGATATTATTTGTATCAGTTGTGTTAGTATGTAGGAAATGGTCCTAATGAGTTCTGACACCTCTCTTTCCACATACCCATTCATTGATCTCAGGTTGATGGCTTGAAATTGGCTGTAGTGGAAATATTTATATAACAGAAATTGACAAACCATATAAATCATGACATGTATTATTTTATAAAATGTTGAGATTTTTTAATAGAGAGATAAAATGTTAAGAATGTACAATACCTTTAAAATTTGTCATGTTTTTACATTATGGATAACATGAAAACTTGAGAAACTATTTTTCCAGTATTTGAAAAAAATAACTGAGTTCAACCAAGAAGCTCCTCATGTCATTGATTAGTGAGTGAGGCTCCCAACATATATCTTTACTGTTTCACCTAAATGAGTATATCAAACAACATTCCTATCAAAACACTGTTTTATAAATTGCAACCATAGACTCAATACCCATATAAGCTGCAAAAATCAACCAAAACAGTCTGTGAGAATCAATTGCTGTTTTGAATTAAAAATTAAGATATTTTATATTTCATTATTTGTAAATTACATATTACACATTGTTTAAGTCAATAAAAGATACATCAAACACGCATGCACATCTACATGCATACATTCTGCCATAGAGTTGGTTGTTAAATATTTACCAACATGACCCTATTTGTAATGAACAGATTTCTAAAAATTTTTGCAAAACAGAGTTTGGGGAAGGTGGAGAAAATAGAGATGAAAAGGTACGAAAAAATATAAGAAATAAAGCTCAGTCTTGGAGATCTAATATCTTATCATAGGATATATAGAAAAAGAAAAAGGCAGAGAGGAGGGATTATTAAAAAAAACAAGATGATTTCTCAGAATTGAATGGATCTACATAGATGCCCAATAAAATGAATTTTAAAAGGCACACAGAAAAGCACATAACCAAGAGATGTCAGAACACCAGGATAAAGAGGAGTTCCTAAGAGCATCTGTAGAGCGGCCAGAATAACTAAAAGATCATGACATGAAGGAACAAAAATCAAAATCATATTAATTTAAGAGAAATGTAGGAAATAGGAATTAAAAATATATGCCTTTAAAATTATGAGGCAATTTAGGATTGTGCATTAGCTAAATGATCAATAGAACGTAAAGGTATTGTAGACACTGGCATTTCAAAACTTTATCCTATGTACCCTTTTTTCAGAAGTTCTTTGAGATGTGCTCTATGAAAACAAGGCATGTTTGAAGCATAGGAGGATAAGACATGCCGGAAACAGTGGATCCAACAGAAAGAATGTGAAAGAATTTTCCTGAATAATGGAAACATAACACCCCCCCCCCAAATTATCCCTACAACAGACCTATAAGGCCACTGATACTGTTTGGGGCAAGAGGGTTGATAAATTCACAACTTATACTACCAGGAAACAGACAAACCAGTCACATTGGTGCTTTCGATAGTTTTGAGAAAATTTTTATGACTGTTGAAAGTTGGGAGTAAAGCCACCTGGAACACTTAGATAACTAAGTGAAAATGAATTAAACTTTTATGAACACAAGAGAAATACAAAGGAATACAAAAACAGGAATGCAATCAAAATATACTGTGTGACTAAGGTTAAAACTACAATTTGTAATCATAATAATGATGTGCCCAGAGCATGATCCATCCCTATCTCCATTTAAGAGTACAACATAGAAAAAAAAAGTCATATATCTTTCCCTAACATTTTCCCAGTTTGATTTTAGAACTTCACTTTTAATTGTGTCTCTTCTATAATCACATTTCTTTTTATCACTCCATTCCTCCTTTCATTCAGGCAAGAGTATCTGTAAGCAGGCACAAATGAGGATGTGTACACCCATTCACCTACACAACGAACAGCTTTGCATGTATGTGTCCAAATTTCTCAGAGATGTATTATCCTTGCTGGCCGTTTTCTAGAAATTGTTTCGAGTTCCATACATTCATTTGTAATTACCTAACAAGGTTCTAAAAGTGTAAGCGAAGCTTTGCTAGAGACATACTTTTAAACTTAACGTGGTCAGGATATATTTTCTCTAAGTATTTTAAGGAGAATAATTTTAAACATCTAATGTACAGAGTTTATTTACCGGAATCATCCTACCTATTAATGAAGTGATGTGTGATTGAAAAATAAACATTGGCATCTTGGTTCACTGTGGCCTCATGTGAGGAGGGCAGGCACATACCTGCTTCTATTTCAGGGTAATTTATTCGAATAGTAGAGATGTTGTCAAATATCAGTTCTTTTAACTATTTAGGAAAAAGTATTTTTTAAGTGTCTGTTGTGTTTACTAAAACATATACGCAATGTTGAGATAATGTATTTTAAGAATCCTGAGTTTCAAATTGTTAACTTCACATGCATTTATTATGTCATCTATCCTAGATGTAAAGCTACATGAAATAATCAGGGGCACCTGGTGGCTCAGTCAGTTAAGCAACTGACTCTTGATTTTAGCTCAGGTCATGATCTCATGATTTGTGAGATGGAGCCCCGCATGGGCTCTGCACTGGCAAAGCACTGTGAAACCTTCTTGGGATTCTCTCTCTGCCTCTCCCCGCCACTCTCCCTCCTGCTGGGAGCCGCACCGGTTTTGCTGGATGACAAGGTCACAGTAAGGAAATGGTAGCACGGCTCCTGCCACAGGGGCGGAAGCTAGCATCTCCTGTTAACTCATTGCTCGTATAAAATTAAGCCTGTTGCTATTGATTAGACCTCACAATGGTCCAAATCAGCCCGATATTCCCCAGAAACCTCATGGGAGGAAGCATATTCCCACCGCTATGAAGAGGAGGTTAAACAAGGCACTGCAGATGTTTGTCGAAAGGCTCTTCTATGGAGCTTCACAAACTTAAGACATGGAAATAAAGGGGGTTAAAGAACACAAAGATAATGTTTACCCTGGCCCGGAGATGGAAAGCCTAACTTAGGAAATTGAAACAAACAAGAGCCAGGCACAAGTTACTGCGCATACATATGCTAATTTGGTGCCCACTGTGAGGATAGGTAAGAGTAGTTACAACTTAAACTCTTATGCAAAGGCCGGCTGGTCTAAGGGCGCCTATGGCACTAACACCTTCAACATCAAAGAACAAGGTTGACAAAAGGTTTACTTACTAACCATCACGAATGTATTCTTCCTCTTGTGAGCCAAATAGAATGTCTCCTAGCCCTCCCTGTCTAGGACTGAATTTTAGCATCATTGTTATAAAATGTGTTTGCTATCTGCTTCTCACTGAAAACATCTTGCTATCTTCTTAGTTGTAAGATTTACTACCAGTTCAAACAAATGTGTATGTCATCTGCTTTTCACTGAGAATATCCTGTTATCCTATGATGTGTAAGTTACCTCATTGTAAT
>NC_043700.1:148740099-148741249 GCF_006229205.1 Suricata suricatta | reverse complement strand
TGTATGTCATCTGCTTTTCACTGAGAATATCCTGTTATCCTATGATGTGTAAGTTACCTCATTGTAATTAGAATAGTTTTGAAGAAATACCTCTGTAAAACCTGTTTCTGCACCCTTTTCAAAGCATCTTTATCACTGAGAATTATTTGTAAAAGTTCCACCTTTTGATGTCATAAGTCTTTAAATAAAGGCCCAAGACCTGGCTAAGGAGGAGTTAGATGGAGATATAAGAAGATACAGGATACAGGAGAGACAGGAGATGGAATACGAATGTCGGGCTGGGCCAATTAAGAAACTGCGCTGCGTGAGTGTCTCTTCTTTGCTTCTTGTCCGCGCTACCCCTTCAGGGAGCCCTGGACCCACCAGATCGGGCCTCCAGCACCTCCTCCCTCCCTCTCTCTCTCTTTCTCTCTCTCAAAATAAAAAAACAAACAAAACACTAAAAAAAAAAAAAGCTACATGAGACCATCAAATTGCCTTTCTCCTGTATACAAAAAAGAAAAAAAATAATGAAAACCAAAACACTTAACATTTTCTCCCAGTTTGTTAGGTTCCTGTCCAAATGTAAATTCTTGAAAGAGTTTGTGAATCATAAAGCCTAAAAATATGGGCTCCAAAAGGAAATCTCTTTTGATTTTAAACTAGAGCAAGGACTCCTTGGTGTATCTCTTACCTATCAGTATCAGTACGCAGGAACTTGTTTCTGAATTATCTAATAAAAAACCACTTTTCCAATCAGAATTAGTCCTATTCATAATTAGCTGAGCTGCCTTGGTGCTCATTTCAGTATAGGTTTTGAATACTAATAATGTTGCCCTTGAAAAAAATTAATCTCTTCTCGTTCATGTTTAAATCATTCACTTTTGTTAAAAGCAGCTACCCATCTTCAGCAGTCTTTTCTAGAAACTTTCCTTATCTTACATTAACAAATTTTTCCTTTCTTTTCTTTTTTTTTAATAGTTTATTGTCAAATTGGTTTCCATACAACACCCAGTGCTCTTCCCCACAAGTGCCCTCCTCCATCACCGCCACCTCTTCTCCCCCCCTTCAGCCCTCAGTTTGTTTTCAGTATTGTGGGAAGCGGCAGCCCAGGAGGAGTGACCGGTCGAACTATAGCTCCTTAGAGGGAAGTTCCCCTTCTTGTCAAGGG
>NC_043700.1:148684886-148739999 GCF_006229205.1 Suricata suricatta | reverse complement strand
ATATATACCACATCTTCTTAAGTTTTTCCTTTCTTTCAGTACTTAGAATCTTTTTTTAATTTCTATCCCAATGCCTTCTTTCCTCTTCACTAATTTTTCTTCCAGTCTTATTATTTATTTGGAGACCTTAAATGGCAAATGTCTTCCCCAAAACCTTGCTAAATATTGACCTTTGATATATAAGAATTTTGCTCCCTTTTTTCATACATTAACATGGAGATCCCATTGAAAAGAATTAAAATTATTTAGCAAACATTATGTTTGGGAAAATGGTAATACTGAAATTGAGAATCCATTTAAGACTGGAAGTGATTTTTTAATTCTTCATACTAAAAGGAAAGCCCCAGATGGTAGGTTTGGAACAAAAGTGTTCTCAGCAAACATGGAGCTGATTGGTCACCAAAAATCTGACTGCTAAGAGTTACACAGTGTTTGTGGGGCCCAGTCATTTGCAGGAAAACATCTTGGTATATCAATCAGTCTTAGCCAGAAACAGATGGTACATTCAAGGTTTGAAGAGAAGTTCTGTTTTTAAAGGTGTTATGTACAAAAGCTGTGGGCTTGGTGTGAGGAAACCATGAAGGGTATTGAAGTGCCATTGTGCTGGGAACAGCTGTTTAAAAGAAACACTCCTTTAGCCTCAGGGGAAGAAGTAGGGAGGGGATACAGAGTGAAGGCTCCTTAGAGAGTAGCTTTGACCCTTTAACCAGGATGGAGCAAACTGGAGGCAACCCTAAAAAATACATTTAATTTCACTTTGTTCTTTTCTCTAATGTCTATTTGGTACTTCCCATTGAGCAGGCATGAACTTAAGTCAGAGGGCCAAAGAGAGGTTCAGGTAGTGCACAGTCTCTAGGAGTGCAGGGTAGAGTGGACGGCAGTTCTACCGGCCTTGGAAGGCATGCCACACACCTGGCTCTATTATTATTGCTCTGTCATACCCTCTTCTCTTTTGTTAGGAGTCATGTTAAACAGGTCATTACACTTTAGTAACAGCCTTACCATTCATTAAATATTCCTTTAGAAATAGTTTCAGGGAGGGGGGCCTGGGTGGCTCAGTTAGTTAGATGTCCTGCTCTTGGTTTCCATTCAGGTCATGATCTTGTGGTTCATGAGTTTGAGACCTATACTGGGCTCTGTACTGACAGTGCAGAGCCTGGCTGGGATTCTCTCTCTCTCTCTCTTTCTCTCTCTCTGCCCCTCCTCCTCTCTCAAAATAAGTTAATAAACTTAGGGGAAAAAAGAAATAATTTGGTGCAATTAATAAACAACTTATGAAAAGTATAAAACCCAAGTATCTTTCTGCCAATCACAAAAGCACATTTAAATATGTGGTTTTTTAAATGGATAATAATCGAAGAGAAAGCAAATGAGAAAGAACAGAGGTGGGATTCAGTTATATGTTGCTCAAATTTTCAATAATAGAATTAGTAAGTCCAATTACATAACAGTGGTAATAACACAGCACTTAAAATACATACCGTATGTAGTGCACATCTTGTTCTAGAAGTTTCATAAAAGTGTATTGCATATTTGGTTTTGAAAAAAGAATACATTTTAAAAAGCAGAAATCATACCAGGTATTTTCTAAAATGTAATATAACTTTAACCTTGGAGTTAATAAAATATTCATTTGGAAAAAATTTAAAACAGTAATAATAAATAACTGATGGAATGAGAAAAATCAAAACCATAATTATATTTCTTAGCAAATAATTTTTTCTTCAAAGGAACACTTTTTTTTCTGTACTAATTAGCAAGAATGTATTAAAGTGAAAGATTGTATGTTTCACTCAAGAGATTAAAATGAAAACAATAAAATGAACCCAAACTATAGGGGAAAATGTAATAATGAACTCTAAAGTGGAAAATAATGAATTTTTTATATTTTCTTTTTGTCTCACCTAATTCTTTGCTTCTTTTTCTCTATTTCCTTACCTTCTTTCAAATTATTTTTTGTGATTCAATTGTTTTCTTTTTATGTTTTGAAGTTCTGAAAGCTATTTCTGTTCTTTTAGTAATTATTCTAGATATCACACCATACCTTTTAAAGTTATCAACATTATAGTCAATCAGCACCTTTACCTTCATGAATAGAAATAATTATTAAGCAATTTAACTGTTTACCTTTCACTCAAGTTACACGTAACATCTCTAATGCATATTAACATACTATACTATTTTTTTAATGTTTATTATTTTGAGACAGAGATAGCACGGGAGTGGGAAAGGGTCAGAGAGAGAGGGAGACACAGAATTCGAAGCAGGCTCCAGGCTCTGAGATGTCAGCACAGAGCCGGATGTGAGGCTCAAACCCATCAACCATGAAATGATGACCTAAGTTGAAATCAGATGCTTAACTGACTGAGTCACCCAGGTGCCCCCATACTATACTATTTTTAACTCCCAAACTGTATTTCCTTTGATAAACTTACCTTCATGTTTGCCAGATTTTAATGTTTCTTTTTGTATTCCATGCCTTCCATCTGAGATAACTTGAACTCTTTAAGTTTCTTCCCTCTGTGATTATTTTCTATCAGAACTATAATGTAGTTTCTATCAGTCACTATAATTTTCCTTAGTCATTATTTGCTTGTAGCAAACTGAGTTTCTGATCTGAATATGCCATTGTTTTTCTCATTATGTCTTCAAACATTTGTTGCAGGGTTTTTAACCACAATACCTGGGATTAGTTGTCTCCCCTCTGAAGAATGAAGAGGTGAACACAAAATGAGTAGCAGGCAAAAGTTTATTAGAGTATAAGATTAGAAAGGAAGAATAGTATGAAAGCTCTCTTTACAGAGAGGGGGCATTCGAAAGTGAATGCCTGAGGACCATAGCCACAGGTCCTTATTTTTATAAGGCTTTGGTCGCTTTCCTTCCCCTTCCCTTCCCCCATGTTCCTTCTCAGGCCCTACCCTTATTGGGTGGACAACTCTAGGTGCTGGGTTGTCCATTCCTGATTGGCTCATTGTTTGAGGGGTGTTTTATGGCCATGTCATTCCTTGTGGATCATAAGTTTTATGGTCTACTACTTATTTTTAGTTAGATCTTTTGTCAAATTCCTGAGGGAAACCTGAGGGGGAGTAGGTGGTATCTGTTACATTGTTAAGAGGAACCTTAAGCCTGAGGGGGTTTGCTGTGATCAGACACTCCAGTGTTGTTCCAAAATATGTTTGTCCCCCACCCAGAGACCTGAGGACCTATTCTTCCCTCTGTCTATTTTATCCAATCTTTCCCTATTATACTGTTTCCTTCAACATTTGCAATATTTAAAAAAAAAAAAAGGCTTTCTGGTTGATATCTCTTAATATTTCTTTCCTATTTTCTTTATAATTGTCTCTCTCTGATGTCTGGATAATGGCTTTTGACCTGTTTTTAGTTTTCCAAATGCCTCCTCAACTATGTATATATACTGCTGTTAAAACCTGGACATTTTGGGGACACCTGGGTGGTTCAGTCCTTAAAGCATCAGACTTCAGCTCATGATCTCATGGCTTGTGAGTTCCAGCCCCTGTTGGGCTTTGTGCTAACAGCTCAGAACCTGGAGCCTGCTCTGATTCTGTGTCCCTCTCTCACTCTGCCTCTTCCTCCATTAGTGCTCTTTCTCTCTCTCAAGAATAAATAAATGTTAAAAAAAAAAAAAAACTTAAAGAAAAAAAAAAACCCTGGACATTTTGTTTTAATTTTCAGTACTCTTTTAAGTGTACTGAAATTTTCATTACTTTTCTCATCTAGAAGCTGAAGTTTTATAGTATTCTATTTCTTTTAAACCAGCTTTTGCTTCTTCAAGTACAGAACGAATTTTTTAAAGTTAAATTGTGACTGGTAATCCAAATCTTATAATAGTACATCATTTTGCTTCTGTTATCTATTGTTACTGCTGGCTTTTGTTAGGGTGCCACATTCACATGTGTTCATGGATTATTGTTGTTGCTGTTTCTATAGGCTGCTAAAAATATTTGTAGGACTTTTGGGGGATCTAGGATAAAGGTATTTGTTTTTCTAGGGAGAATGTACTTGCTTTTGCCAAGTAAATAGGGGCACATCCAGTCAGGTATCAAATTAATCTAAGTATATAATTTGAAGGTTTAATTGGATCCCAAAGGTATTATAAATTGGGATGGCAAAGTCTAGCTTCTGGCTCCAATTTCTCTGGAACACATTTTCCTTTATTTAACAACAAAGAAAATGTCTTTCCAGTCTTTGCAGTGGGGGTGGGGGAGTGTGTTTTGAAAGAATAGTGGTGGACTTAACATTCTAGTCTTGTTTTTTTCCTGTATCTCACAGAATGTATCAAAACTGATATTGTTGATTTATCTGGAATCTTACTTTATCTTAGTTTATATCATAATGACTTACTACCTTGACATCTCTTCTATGCATTTAAGATTTTTTTCTTTTAATCCTGCATTTAAGTTTCTGTCAGCAAGAGGATTAGTCCCAAGTGCATGGTGTATTTCCTGAATCAACATTATACCTTCCACAATATGTATCTTGATTAGAAATTTCCTATAACTATATGTAAGTTCACTTTTGTCTTCAAATCTGTTTATTGGGCTATAAGTTGCTGAAACTTTGTTTCTCAATTCCTATATAATTGTATAAATATAATTATAGCACCTTTTAATGCTGTTTTATTTGCCATTCTATGCCTTAGTATATATTCCTGGACTCTGCTTCTCTCAGTTGTGGAATCTGGTCTGGATCTGTTATGCCCAGAACACAGTATCCTCAACGACCAGAGACCACCAGGGAGACCAAAGCACGCATGCAAAGGCAAAGGGCTTTATTACGGGCTTTGGCTCAGGCTCACAGACTTCACCAATGCAGTGGATCTGTGCTGAGAGCCCCGAACAAGGGCTGAGCAGGGTTTTTTATGGGGTTTGGGGAGGGGGAGTTACAAGAAATTGTGACACAGGTACAGGGATCCAATCATTATTACGCAATATTATTGACACCAGGTTTAACCATTCACATTGTCTAGAGTATTCGTTACTTTTGGCGGGATCCAATTACAACATTTAGAGTACCTTTAAAATCAACCAATTACAGGGTGAGCCTAGGGTCTTGTTCAGCGACTATCGGGTTAACTTTAACATTAGGTAACAGGGTCCTATCTAAAGTTCCCATCTGCAGGTCTCACCCTTAGGAATGTGGAGAGTGGTAGCTGGCCTTCCCTGATTGGGTGTTGGGAAGGTGGTCTCTCTTGCTATAGGCAGTGTGTAACTGCTTGTTAGCTTCGGGGAACTGAAACCTAGGCCTTCTAGATCAGAGGGGGAACTTAAACCCTGTCCTTATAGATCACCCTGGATCACTGGGCGGAAGAACCAAGCAGCGCTCTGAGATCTTGGAAAGGAGGAGGTTTATTTTACCCCAGTGGGCTCAAAGGAGATCATTCTCCAGAGGTCTGAGCCCAGAGCATCAGCAGAGGGAATATTTTATAGCCTGTTACTTCTGCCTTCCTCATTAATGCATGAGACAAGCAGTGTGGGAAGAAGAGCCTGGAAGAGGCAGCCTTTGATCAGGGCCAGGTATTTCTTTATCAGTCCTGTAGGCCATCTTATAACAGATTTTTCTTATCGTCTCAAAACAACATAAAACATGTTTTCAATCTCATTCTCAATTTCAATTTCATATATACTGAGACTCAACTCTGTCTTCCCACTTTCACATCACTTTAACATAGTCTTGAGAGAAAATCACATAAACTTTTATAAATAGGAACATTCCCAATAAAGGACACTGAGATCTATTTTCCAACTTCAATCTTCTTATATCCAAAGATCACATATTGTTTGATAATATTCTGTCAGCCCAAAGTTGAAAATATTATGAATTTTGGCAGTTAGTACTGTAAGAACACGAGTCTGAACCTGGTAGACGCCATGACAGGCTTTAAGTTTCCCCTCTAAACTAGGTCTAAAGGTCAGTCTCTCCAGAACTATTAGGCTGTTACACATTGCCTAAGGCAAGAGGGACCACCCTTGTAATACCCTTAACATTCCTAAGGGCAGGCCTAGATCAGTTATTGCCTAAGGCTAGTTACACCCTACGTGAGGGTCCTGGGTCCTGGGCCTACTCTGTGATTGGTTAACACTCTAAATGTTGTAATTGGATAAACCTGCTGTCAATAATATTGTATAATAATAATTGGATCACTGTACCTATGTCACAATTTCCTGTAACTCCCCCTTCCCAAACTCATAAAAGTCCTACCCCTTCTTTGTTCGGGGCTCTCTGGCTCTCTCCGTTCCACCAGCTTGGAGTGAGCAGAGGCCCCGGTTTGAACCTGCAATAAACGACCCTTGCTTTTTGGCTTTGACTCTGGACTATGGTGGTTCATTTCTGGGGGACTCCCAAATTCTGGGCATTACAGTACTCTTTTTAGTACTTTAAAATAGGTTTACAGAGAAGCAGCCAACTGAAGGATGTTGATTCTATGTGAAATAGCCTAATAACTTAAATTGTTAATTATAGATATATAAATATATCAGACTTTAAAAATCAAGGCACACATTATTTAGTAGAAAATTCTCTTTCAAAAAAAGTTAACTTCTAAATAAATTATTAAAAATAAGAATGTATGATACAGGTTGTAGAATTTTCAAATTTCCTGAACATATATTTTTAATAACACTGTCAAGTGTGAACACATGCTCTTCTGGCTTGGGAATGTTAGGTTATCTAAGTGAGTCTTGGTGCTTTGTTACTTTAAGGGCACTGAACAAATTAAATTAAATGCTTTATTTTGATCATAATGATTGTAATTAAAGGACATGACATGATCTGAATATATCCCAAAACTTTATTATTTAGTTAGATGTTTTTGAGAATTAAAATGATGTGATTTGAAGTTTGGGTCTGTGAGCCAACAGCCAAGAAATAATTCTTGAAACTTTTTGGTGCCAAAAGGGTGTTTTTATTATAATATAGGGACAGGACCCACTGGGCAGAAATTGCTGCACTGGGGTTGTGAGAAGTTACTGGTTATATAAGCTTTTCTATCCTGTGAAGGGAAGGTGATGTTAAAGTCCCAGGAAATTGGGACTATAGGTTTCTGGAGATTGCTTTTTTCTTGTAAATCATTAAGACAGTTACAAACTGATGAAGATTTAAATCCTACATGACTGTGATCTCTGTCAGTTAGCCATTCGTTTTTCCCTTCCTTTTGTTCTTGGAGAGCCAGGAGTGCCTGAGGAATGTCACTCATGTCTCACCTGGGGGGAAGGGGTTTGCAGAGTGTTTTGCCTTCAGTTTGCCTTTTGTTCCCTCGTCAAAAGATAGTGAATGGGCGCAATCATTCTCATTTCTAAATGACAACCCAAATTATATTGATTTACCTTGTTTCTATAGGGGTCAAAGGCACCCTCCTCCATGATGGGCCACTCAGGCAGAAAGATTAAAAAGACTGGCAATCTTTATTGGTATAAAGATTTGAGTTAAAAGCCATCAAGACCCAGCTGAGTTTACTGAGGAAAAGCTCGTTATTTCCCCCTACAACACCTTAAAATGAATTCAGATAGAAGTCTTCCTCTGGGAAGAGAACTGTCACTATAGATAACTACATTATGATATGAAATAGGTATGACAAACAGGGAGTAACCTAGCACAACCACTTTGATCGAAATCTTCATCCCATTGTTTCCGAGTGGCCCAGCAAACATTTGTTTACTTCTTTTTCATTCATCCTGAAGATTGCATTCTTTCCTTGCCCTTGAAGGCCCAGTCCCCACCTTCTTCATCTTAGTTCAGAATATACATATAACCCATTTCCATGTTTATATGGATTCCTTGTATGTGTATGTGTACTATTAAATGTCATTTTCTCCTGTTAATTTGTTTCATATCAATTTGATGCTTGATCCAACTAGAAAGACCTTGGGGGACAGGATATTCTTGCTCTCAACACTTCTCTCCTAAATTATCAGTGAAATGAGAGGAGTCCTCTATTAGCCAAAATTTGGACAATTTGAGCTTTAAAAAGTTAAATACAATAATGAATAATAAACCATTATAAAGGAAAAATACATAAATCTTTGCACTTATACCAATAGTAATATATGTATCTATACACACACACACACACACACACACACATATATTTAATGGTAATAGACATGAAGGAGAAGGATTTTGCTTGGTATGAAATTCCCACTGTCAGTCTTAAATGTTAAGGTTGTTAATGCTGAAGTTGTAAAATCATTTTTTTTGCAATTAAGCTAATAAAGCTTTTTTAATTTTTATTTTTTAGACAAGAATCATTAATGTTAAATATAAGAGAAATATTTCAAAAAGAGCAATTTATTTGGTCTTATACATAATAAGTTAGTGAAGAAATTGCTTAACACCATGACTTTATGAACAAAATTACTGTAACCAATAAGAAGGAGATGAATATCATGTTTCTCTAGAAGTAACACCCTGAGGACACAATGTCACTTATGTAGTATTTTGTCCAGAAATACATCATCTGAATCTATTCATAACAAATATCAGACAAACCCCAAATAATAAACTTTTTATGAAAAGATATTTTTCTTAAAACATACAAAAATGGTCTTGATGTGTTCCAATTTAAAGGAGACTAAGGAGACATGGCAACTAATGAAAAATCAGATCCCCTCCGCCAGAGTGGGGGAAAATGAGAAAAGCACGTGATTGGTTCAACTGGGAAACAAGAATCAGAATATAGACACTAGATAAAGCACAACATTAAAATTTTTTTGATGACTGTATTGTGATTATGTAACAGAATATCCATATACTTAGGAAATACATGTTGAACTATTCTTCAGGGATAAGGTACTATGATGTTTGAAACTCAATCTTAAATAATTAAAAAAGAAATTAAATGTATTCACATATATACAGAGCAAGTAACAAAGCAAATGAAGTAAGATAAAGTAAAATATTAGCAATAGGTATATCTGGTTAAATGATATGTGGGTATTATTTGATATTTTCTTATTCTTGCTATCTTTTTTGTAGGTTTGATTTTTATTTCAAAAATATGTATGCAGAGACACATCATTTTGGTATATACTTAACTTTGTGTCAGAAAAGAAAGGGGTGCATTTTTGTCAAACATCCTTTACATATTTGCAAAGTTTGACCTTTTATTAACTTATATAAATTATAAATTATGATGTACATCATATATAAATCATAAATTAATTTGAAAGATTAAACATTATACATATATAATGAAGGAATGAAAAATACTGTATACCTATATAGCCCCCCAAAGCTAACAAAGTATGAGCATATTGCCTATCAAAATCAACCAAATCAAAGCAAAATAATATATTAGAGTAAAGGGAAGCAAAATATTCCACCCCAAAATTTGCCTCTTGAGCAAATTTGAGCTGTTTATTTAAAAACAAATAGCTGACTTGGGAGAAGGTCTGAAAAACAAATAGAAATTACCTTTTTGTAAAATATATCTACATTTATAAGGGAAATCTCTATTTGAAAATGGATTGTCTCCCTCTTTGTATCAGGAGGAGGAGGAAAAGTAAATCTCTGGAAACTCTGTGAATGGAGAAACCAGGGATTTAAATCTGCATTAACAACTTTATTATGCTTTCCTTGTTAACTTTCCATAACTGATTCCTTCCCCCCACCCCCAGCATCTTCTTTTTTCTGTAGCTGGAAATGGTATTTAAGGTGGTGGCTTGGGCTGTTTCAGGCAGTTGCTAAGTTTTCCTTGGTCTGTTTCAAGTACGAAAGAGTTATACATGTTAAGATTTTTGTTTTTGCTCTCATTTTTCCTCCTGCTTCTCTTTCATTTGGGGTAGGGGCAGGATGCCTCAGCCAAGAATTTAGAAGAGCATGTTATACTCCAAGTTTTTATTATCATCCCCCAAAACCAGAAACCGCTGGGGAGACTGAGTCACGCATGCAAAAGCAAAGGGCTTTATTGGGCATTTAGGCTCTGGACCTAAGCTCAGGCTCACAGACTTTACCAGCGCAGTGGATCTGTGCTGAGAGCCCCGAACAAAGGGGGGGCAGAGCCTTTATGGGTTTGGGAAGGGGGAGTTACAGGAAATTGTGACACAGGTACAGGGGTCCAGTCATTATTGCTTATCAATATTGGCAGTAACTTTAACCATACATTGTTACTTTTGGTGGGAGCGAATCACAACATTTAGAGTATTGACCAATCACAGAGTGGGCCCAGGACCCTCACGTAGGGCTTAGTAGGACTAGTCTTAGCCTCCATCTTTAGGCCGGCCCTTAGGAATGTTAAGGGTGTTAGCTGGCCTTTCCTGATTGGGTGTTACAAGGGTGGTCCCTCCTGCCTTGGGCGAAGTGTGCCCTTCTATTGTCTAATGATTCTGAGAAGCAGAATTCAGACCTGCATCCTTACAAGCAGAGGATAAATTATTTTTCTTCCCTTATAAGACCAATGGAAAAATTAAATTATAAAAGAGTTTGAATTAAGAAAAATTTCAATATAATGGATAAATTTTTAAATCTGTAAAGTGAATGATTTTCCATAAAAATAAAAATTACAAACATAATCTGAGAAAAATTAGAAAGTAAAATATAACAATAATGTGAAAGTGTTAAAGCACAGAAACTCACCCAAGTAAATTTGAAGACCTAATCGGCTTGCTTTAAAGGAATTCATGAATTGAATTAGGCAGTATTTCATCTAGCAAATAGAGGGTAGATCAGAGGAGTTGTACAAAATGGAAGGTTTTTATAGGAAATAAGAGTAGGGCAAAGAAGTTATTAGCAATGGAAAGAAGACTTTTTGAGGCAAAGCCACTTTCCCTATGGGAAAGGGCAGGAGTTCTTCTCATGCCTAGAGCTCTTACCTTCCTTTGTGGCTGGGGAGAGCTCATGTGACAGAGTACCTCATAGTTGCTGCTCAGAAAATTCCTGACTGACAAGTTAACACTATATTTCTTGGGAAGATTGAAACTGTCTTTAAGGTAGGCATTAAGCCTGGTTTGGTGACTAGGCCTGAGTGATGCCATTTTTGGCCTGTGGTTTTCTTTTTACAATAGTAAATTTAAATGCAATAAAAGCTGCCAACATCACGGTAAAAGTCTAACAGTCTTTTTTTATTTGCCTGTTTGATTTAATTATTTTTTAATGTTTATTTTTGAGAGAGAGAGAGACAGAGCGCTAGCAGGGGAGGAGCAGAGGGAAAAGGAGACACAGAATCCGAAGCAGGCTCCAGGCTCTCCACTGTCAGCACAGAGCCCGATATGGGCTTAAACTTCATGAACAGTGAGATCATGACCTGAGCAGAAATCAGGTGCTTAACTGACTGAGCCACCCAGGAGCCACTATTGTTTATTTGTTTTTAAATGGAGTACAGAAGAGCATTTTTACCAACCTTCCAGGAATAGATTGTTTTTTTGCTATTACAATTCAACCAAACAATAAAAAAAAGCTTCCAGTAAAAATGACACAGTGTGTTAATATTTCTGTCATCCTCTCTAAATACATAGCAGTGGTATACATTTCTGGAAGAAAGAAAACAGGTTAATATGGTGGGCTCTGTGTGTGGAGGGAGGCAGTAAATTTTAACTTCTGCAAGATGAAGAGGGTTAAGATTGTCAAATGACAGAGTACCAGATACAGGGTCACTGTTTAAAGCCCAAACTGGTACATACCTCCCCTCTGTTTTCTGACCTCTTCTCCCATGCTACCTGAGAATGCACTGTACTTAACGCAGCCTTAGTGGCACTATCTGTGATAACTCCAAGTCACCATAAGATAGTAATTCTAAGAGACTATAACAATTGTTGGTAGACCTAGAATCTGGAAGGTCAGGAAGAGGCAATTGCAAATGAGAGAGCTAAGCTCAGAGGACAGTAAAAGAGACTAACAGATTTAAAAACAAATAAACAGTGAGGTGCCTGGGTGGCTCAATTGGTTAAGTGTCCTTTGACTCAGGTCAAGATCTTGAAGTTCCTGAGTTTGAGCCCTACATCAGGATCTGTACTGACAGTTCAGAGCCTGGAGCCTGCTTTGGGTTCCGTGTCTCCCTCACTCTCTGTCCCCCCACCCCCTGCTGAAGCTCTGTCTCTCTCCCTCTCAAAAAATGAATAAACATTAAAAAAAAAAAGGAAAGAAAACCAAAATAAGAAAAACAAACTTTTCACTCAAAAAAATTCAGCTTAACAGTATTCAAAACATATGAAAAAGAAGAGGTGCTTGCTTGGCTCAGTCAGTAGACATTTGAACCTTGATTTCAGAGTCATGAGTTAAAGCCTCACGTTGGATATAGGGCTTGCTTAGAAAAATAGTAATAATGAAAAAAGGCCAATAATATTATCAAACAAAACAGAAATCTTATGAGATAAAAAATACAGAAAAGTCTAAAGTTAACTTAAAAATAAATGTTATGAAGTTATTTATAAACATAAGATAAGACAATATTTTCTTTAAAAATAACTCAGTAAAATCTGATTGAATAGAATAGAATTAAATAAAAACCATGTCCATGGAAATAAATCCTGAAACAAACAAGGAAAGTGCTCCAAAGGGCACAGTCATAATGTGAATTTATAAGCTGGAAATTAAGAATGAAGAATTTGCCTAGATGCATGTCAGGGACAAGAATATGAAGGTAAAGAGACACCCACAAACGTCATTCCAAAATCAATGAGACATAATCAAAGCTAGGTATACTCAAAGAGAAAAACAAATATGAAGCAACCAGTCATTTAATGTAAGGTTTAGGAAAACAAAGATACAAAGAGTGAATTAATGAAGCTAAAATCAATAAAATTAAAACAAGGAGATAAAAGTAAATCTCAAATCTGGCTCCTTAAAAAGTTAAAATCACAAAAAACTCTTGCAAATTTGAGTAGAAATTAGAGACAACATACTTACAGAGAGTAAATTTTTTAAAAAAGTAATAACTGATGTGTGGGAAGCTCTAAGAATGTTGAAAGAATACTACTTTTAAGACTTTGGTTGGGGTGCCTGAGTGGCTCAGTCAGTTAAGCCTCCGACTTCTGCTCAGGTCAGATCTCACGTTCGTGGGTTTGAGCCCCGTGTGGGGCGCTCTCTGCTAACAGCTCAGAGCCTGGAGCCTGCTTCCAGTTCCGTGTCTCCTTCTGTCTCTGCCCCTCCCTGTCTCATGCTCTGTCTCTCTGTGTATCAAAAATAAATAAAACAATAAAAATTAAAAAAAAAAAAAGACTTTGGCCACAAATTTGAACACTAACGACAATGGGTGCTTTCCTGGCAAAATGAATTCATCTAAGAATAAGAAGAATCCTTGAATAGCCTCCTAGAGATACTGAAAAGGTGATGAAAGCTTTACCATTTTACAAAAGGCCCTAGGAAAAGATGGTTTCAGAGTTGAGATATAATGACCTTTACAAAGTGGTTAATGTCATTGTTATTAAAAAATTACAGCCCATAAAAGATAAAAATCTCCCCAATGTAATTTTGAGGGCAGCCCAAACTAAACACTAAGACCTCATAAAGTTATTAGTAAAAAAGAAAAAGGAAAGAAATGTAAAGTATACTTGAATATTGAAACAAAATTCTTTATAAAATATTAGCAAAAGTATCCAGCAGCATACTTCATTCATGTAAGATTCAGATTGCAAATCATTCAGTATTACAAAATTGATAAGCCTAATTTGTTACAGCCAAAATCGATGAAGGAGTTATATTAATTGTTTGATTTACATTTACATGATAGTTTGTGCCAGCTACTGTTCTCAGTAGTTTATAAATACTAACTCATAAAATCCTAATAAGAACTCTGAGTCACTGCTTTTAATATACTCCATAATAATGAATAATTAATTAAATAAATTAAAAATAAAATACAAATAAAGATATCACAATTGCATTTGTAGGTCTTATATGAAAAATGTATAATATCTTATTAAACAATAAACAATAAGAAATATAACAAATGAAAAGATATGTCATAATCTTGGAGGAGTAGACCTAGTTTCCTAAAATTATAGTCTCAAAATAAATTAGTGCTTTTACTGGAATTGCAATTATAATCAAAATAGGTAGAAAAAGTTAATAATAGAATAAAACTAATTTTAAGTAAGTTAAACCCAGTGTTCTTATTTTTTTCATTTAAAGTGGGAATTAATAATAACTATTTTAAAGAGCTGTTGAAGGTTTAAATCTATCATTAATGCATAGAATATTACCTTACAGTTGATAAATGTTGCCTGTATCTTTTAAAGATCAAAAAGATTTGTAAAATTTTGATGCCATGAAAAGAAAAAAAAAGTGTATTTTTTAGACAGACTATGTGAGAAAATAGGTTGTATGGAATGGTTTGAAACCTTGTAGGAAGCAGGGTTGTAGAATGAAAGCTATGTAATTCCTGAGTAAGAATAAATTTAGTGGCAAATTTGAAATGGAGATAGGCAAATACTGAAACGTTCATGAAAGGACAATATGTGAGACCAAATGCAACCAATGCCTTTTTGCAAGTTTGTTCTTGTATAAACCAGACATAAACAAACATGGAAAGTTTGTTTGGGCCATTGAGTGCACTCCTATAAATTGTGCTTTCCTTGACAGAAAAGTCCAAGGCCATGATGGATGTGATTCAGGATTAGATGACACTGTGTGGTAGGCTTTAAACTTTGCCCCTCCCTTTTATGGATCCCTTTCTTCAAGTTGAGTGTTATGGGGTAATTACTTGCCAATTCTAGTGTATGCTCATCATTCTGAACCTGTAGATAGTCATCTTGGCATCTTTGCTTTCTTCCTCACTCCTTTTGGTCTTACAAATGCCTTAGAGTTTCCTTTTTTCTTCTTCCTGAGGTCAGCCTTGGTTTAGTCACTCATCAGTTGCTCCTAATAGGGAAAAATCTGTTATAAGATGACCTACAGGACTGATAAGGAAATTCCGTCCCTGTTAAAAGGCTCCCCCTTCTGGGTTCTTTTTCCCACCCTGTTTGTCACACTTATTAGTCAGGAATGCGGAAGTAACAGGCTATAAATTGTTCCCTCTGCTGATGCTCTGGGCTCAGAGCTCTGGAGAATGATCTCCCCTGAGCCCACCAGTGTAAAATAAATCTCTTGCCTTCCAAGATCTTTGAGTGCTGCTTGTTCTTTGGCTGGGTGATCCAGACCAGGTTCCCGTAACACTCCCATCTACTTTTCCCCATGAGGAAATGGGATGCACTATTCATAAGGCTCTGTAAGTGGAAAATGGCATATAAAGAAATGGCTATTTTAATTCTAGCATTATTATGAAGTGTATACTACATTAGTAAATAGAGTTTTCTTATTAATAGTAAGGGTGCCGCTCTAAATTGTTGTGTAATTTTCTTAAACGGTTTGTTTTATTCTCTCATCTTCCTAAGGATGCCCTATAATGTACTATTTTGATTTTGTCTTTTATCCCAAGGGGACTCTGATGGGAAGAATGGATGGGGGCTAGAAAGCCCAATTGGCAAATAGAAAACATGACTATGGAGTGTGGCACTAATGAATTAAAGGGTAGACAACCTAGAATGCCTCACATATACAATAGCCCAATATTGGGCTTCCACCAATAAAGGTAGCCTGCAAAACACCTCCAAAACATTAAGTTATACATTTAAAATGTGTTACAATCAATTTTTAAATATTTTTTTTGCTAACAGATTTGGTTCTCTAAACACCTTTTCATTATTCTTAATTTAAAAAATAAATTCATCTGCGGGCACCTAGGTGTCTCAGTCAGTTAAGTATCTGACTCTTGATTTTGGCTCAGGCCATGATCTTATGGTTTGTGAGATCATATTCTGTGTTGGGCTCTGTGCTGATAATGTAGAGCCTGCTTGGGGTTCTCTCTCTCCCTCCTGCTCATGCTCACTCTCTTGAAATAATAACTAAAATAAAATAAAATAAAATAAAATAAAATAAAATAAAATAATAAAATAAAACAAAATAATTGGAATAGCAGTACATAGTTCCCTTTAGATTAGCTCTAAGTAATATTGAAGAAAGTTATTTTAGTAAGTATTATTGCACTGTTCTGTGACAGTGATTGTCTTCCATTATGTTGAGGAATTTAAGACTTCCACTCACGGGGCACCTGAGTGGCTCCATTGGTTAAGCCTCTGGCTTCAGCTCAGGTCATGATCTCACGGTGGGTTCAAGCCCCGCGTTGGGCTCTGTGCTGACAGTTAGCTCAGAGCCTGGAGCCTACCTCAGATTCTGTGTCTCCCTCTCTCCCTGCCCCTCCCACTCATGTTCTGTCTCTCTCTGTCTCAAAAGTAAATAAAACATTTTAAAAAAATTAAAAAAAAAAAGACTTCCACTCACAAATGGCTCCAGATCATTGGTAACTGATGCATTTTGGTGAAGACTTTCATGCTATTTAGACTATATTTTTTGTTCTATGATTATTATGCCTAAAGGAAATCCTTTTTCTTTTCCAAATTGATCTAGGCTTGTAATCCACATGACAAAAAGTATTGGGGTTCTACAGAAGATAAACTATGAAAAATGAAGGAGAATATAACACAAGAAAAGTTTAGAATTTTGTGCAAAAACCAACTTGAAGGAAAAAAATAATGTTGAAGAGGGCAAGAGATCAAAAGCAGGAGAAGGAAAAAAAGACACACACACACACACACACACACAGCATGTACCTTTGGTTATTTTATTGGGATATTTGGAGAAAATGTGGTTTCTATGTTAGTCAACACCCTAATGCTATTTTAAGAATGTTGAAACTTTTTTTAAAGTTTACTTACTTATTGAGAGAGAAAGAGAGAGAGAAGTGGATGAGAAGCAGAGAGAGAGGAGAGAGCAAGAATCCCAAGCAGACTCCACACTGCCGATGTGGATGGAGCCCAACATGGGGCTTGAACGCACAGCTGTGAGATCATGACCTGAGCAGAAGTCAGGCACTTAACTGACTGAGCCCCCCAGGCGCCCCAGAATTGTTCAAACCTCTAAATATGATTTACAAGTGAATAGTTCTTTCTTTACTTTTTCTTGCTTCATTTTGGAAAAAGTCCAACATTTTTCTTGTCATTTTCTACCTCGTTTTCTTCTAGACAGTCTCATATAATGCTTATATGTTCTACCATTGTGTGCCTCGCACAGCTCTGTCTACAACTCTGTGAGTATTGCTTATTCAGGAATTTTATAGATCCATCTTTACTATTTCATATGTCATGTCTTCAAGCTGATTACTAGCTCAGTATATTTCTCTAAGTACAGTTTATTGTACACTTACCAAAATATTCCTGAAATTAAACTAGTGTTTAATAAAGCTTCATTGAATACTTCATATCCCTAGAAACATAGCATGGAGGGTAAATTAGAGAATCGTTTGTAATAATTACAGATGATTTAATTTGTAAATTTAAAAATCTATCAAGGGGCTTTCCTTACTTCCATAATGAAGGAACAGATCTGGGTTCTTCATATTGTACTAAGTAGCCTCACAGTTCTTCAGTATCAGAGAACAAGGTCTTCCTGTCATTCACCTAAATACCAGACCTAATGTTAGACCCAAGGTGATTTCGTTTTAGATAAGTATCCTAACTACAAAGAGAAAACTCCACTTTTCCCATCACACAGGGGGATTCTTATATCTGAACCCTTCGTGGGTAATTTTGTTTGTAACAGTTTCCATTAGCTCAAACAGATATGTGTCTCACTATCTAGTTATAATTTATACTTATGGGTAATAACAACTCAATATCCAACATTTATATTCAGATCTGCATTTATTTATCCAAGAGCATAAGAATGAATGTATTTGACTTATTTTGTGAAATTGAAGTCCCCTTGATGACAAATTTCTTAATGGCATTTTTTGGAATAGTTATGAACCCTAAAATTCCAGAAACTAAATTCCCAAGACTCTCCACAAAATAGTTACCTAGCTATTGTCTCTTGTATCAGTAAGATATTGGCTATTGCAATAAATACCCAAGAAAAACGATGTGACAAGGTAGAAGATTATTTCTGTCTCATATAACAAAGTATAAACATTTCAGGGCAAATATGACATCCCCAGGGTTTAAGAAAAGGTGTTTTCTTATTTTTTTTTGTTCATTGAATTTCAGTATCTGGAATGTTTCTCTGTTTTTAGAAGAATAACCTGAAAATTGCACACAGCCCTTCACTTTCTATCTTTGATCAGAATAAATCACATGACTAAACTTTGCTTCAAGGAAAGTGGGCGATGTACATTTTCCTGTTTGTCAATGTACCCAGCTAAGATGAAACATTACTAAAAACAAAACAAAACAAAACAAAACAAAAATGGACAGTGTGTATTGGGAGTAATCAGATGTGCCAACCTGGACAGAGCTTATGTTGTATTAAACTTTGAACATTGGGATACTGAGAAAGGACAAATCCTAGTTTTTGAGGTGCTCTTGAGATAAATTACTTGATAAAATATCAAATGCAAAACTATTTCTATGTGGAAAATTTTTGTAATCCCCAGGTTGTCATGCAAAAGTAGGAAACATTTTGCCATCGAGATGAGGTAAGTTGATATTTTTGGAGCTCTCATAAGATATAAACTCCTTGCTCCTGAAGAGAGAGAGAGAGAGAGAGAGAGAGAGAGAGAGAGAGAGAGAGAGTGTATGTGTGTGTCTATCTTAAAAATCTCTCCATACATTTTGGAACTTTCTCCTCTTTTACTACTTTTTATATTATACTGCATCTCAGTCCGTTTCCCCTTAATGTATGTTGCAAATCAATAGCTTTGGTTTATTTCCTTTCTTTTATATTCTCTTTGTCACTGAAATTCTCTTTTAAAGTTAATCACTCACACTAAAAATAATTGGTTAGATCTGATGAGAGACTCTGTTTCTAAAGCAATTTTACAAGTAAATCCTCAAAATCACTTGACATACTGAAACTACTGGAAAATGATATTTATAAGATGCCCTTGGCAAGTATTATCTTTATTTCTGTACTGAATTAAAATGAAGTTTTAGGGAAACGTTGTCCTAACCCTGATCATTACTGAAATGGTACATCTGGCCATGCAAAATCTGTTAGGATGAGGGACTGGGAGTTTTCTTGTGAAGGACAGATATTAAAGAAAAGTATCAACATAGTCATATTTGAAACAAAGACTTAGGAGTCACACAAAAGGGGAATTTTCAATTTATAGTGTATTTGCCTCTGAACTTTTTTCTCCAGTCTGTTTCCCCAGATCCTGTGACAAAGCAGGAGAGAAGTAGTTGGGAGAAATGGTGTGCCTAAAAGTGAAATACTACAACATTAACATCTCTTTCAGAAATTAAATCCCTTGAAATATGATTATGACACATTGAAAGAAATATAAACAATGAAATGACTAGATCTCACTTTTCCATGGAACACTGTAGACTGCACACCTTTATGGCTTTGGAGGGAATGGTACCAACAAGTGGGGCAGTGGTACCCAGCAGAGACATCATGAGTGACAAATGGTAATTTGTATCAATAGTGACAGTACTGAGGATGCATGCAGATATATTAGCACCTCATTGAAGAGGGTCAAGGCTGGAGAAAAGGAAAAAATATTTTTTATGGTAGGTTCCATAAATAGCAAATAAGCCGAAGGAGTGTTTATACATGTGCCATAGGGTCATATCCTCCAGTCCTTACCCCCACATTCTATTAAATAACTAAGGGACTACCTTCTACTAACATACCTTCCTCAAATTCATTCATTGAAGTTTTTATTCAGCATATCTAACACATACTACAAAATACTTTCTAATCCCTATGCATTGTAATAATAGCAATGTTTAGACCACAACAAGGCATAGTAGTTGCTCTTAAGGAAACTTGATATGAATGCATCAAAGACAAATACCTGCTGTTTGTGCTGCTGTTGTGCTAGTATTGTGCTCTTTATGTAGTGTCATAAGGGGTTCAGGAGTAGAATATAGTGACTCATCATTGCATATAACATTGAATGTTTACCCCAACAAATGCCCTCCTAATGCCCATCACCCATTTAGCCCATCCCCCTGCCCAACACCCTTCTAACAACCCTCAGTTTGTTCTGTGTATTTTAGAGTCCGTTATGGTTTGTCTCCCTCTATGTTTTTATATTACTATTTTTCTGTCCCTTCCCCTATGTTCATCCACATACAAATGAAATCATGTAATATTTGTCTTTCTCTGACTGACTTATTTCACTTAGTATAATATGTTCTAGTTTCAACCATGTTGTTACAAGTGGCAAAATTTCATTATTTTTGATTGCCAAATAATATTCCATTATATATATATATGTATGCATGTATATATATATATATATGTGTGTGTACATTCAATGCATCTTTTCACACATTTGTCAGCTGATGGGCATTGGTCTCTTTCCATTTGTGTTCTTTATTTTCTCTCCCATTTGGGACCAAATACTTAGGGTTTGACCCATCTCTAATTATTCTTTGACACTCAGTGTGTAGTGACAAAGCAAAGACTCATCTGTTGTAGATAGATTTTTTTTTCTGAAAGCTCATTTTTGTTTTGTGTGGCATCAGAAAAAAAGAGAGATTTAAGATATTATCTGTAAACTGAAAGATTTCAGTGATCAATACTAAAATAAATATTCTATATATAATTTAAAGCAGGTAAAATTAGTCTTAGTCTTAATGAAAACAGTCCAGCATTTAAATTGCTCATTGAGTTGGTCATTTCATACATTATTACTTCCTTGGAAAACTGGCTATTTATTATTTCTGATTCTACAGATAATATTTCTAATTGAAACGTGATTGTTTTTAAAAAAAATTACAAAATAAAATGATGACTCAGAATCATACTTCAAGATCTCTACTTTTTTATTGAATTAGAAATTAATATACCATTAATTTAACCATTTAAAATGTACAATTTAGTAGCATTTAGTTCATCCACAGTATTATGCAACCACCTGCTCTAATTCCAAAATTTTTCAATGTCTCAGATGAACTCATGATTAATCAGTCACTCCCTAGTCTCCTATTAACCACTAATCTGCTAACTATCTCTATAGATTTCACTATTCTGCATATTTTATAGAAAAGGAATTGTACAATATGTAACTCTTATGTATGGCTTCTTTCTCTTACCCTACTATTTTCAAGGTTCATCCAAGTTGAAGCATGTACCAGTACTTGATTTTTATTTTGGGTGAATAATATTCCATTGCATGGAAATACTAAAATTTATTATCCATCTATCCATTGATGACATTTGAGTTGCTTCGGCCTGATGGCTAGCATGACTATTGCTTTTATGAACATTCATGAATAAGCATTTGTTTAAGTACCTATTTTCATTTCTTTTGAGAATGTACTTAGAAGTGGAATTTCTGGCTCAGTGCTTAAGCATCATCTGTGTCTAGCTTTTGTTTAAGGTTATTTATTTATTTTGAGAGAGAGAGAGAGAGAGAGAGGGAGGGAACCTGAAAAAGTGGGGAGGAGCAAAAGGACAGGGAGAGAGAAAATCCCAAGTAGACACTGCACTGTCAGCTCAGAGCCCACTGTGAGACTCCATCTCACGAATGTGAGTTATGACCTGAGCGAAATCAAGAGTCGGAGGCTTAACTGACTGAGTCACCCAGACACCTCTGTGTTTAGCTTTTTGAGGACTACAATGATTGGATCATTTTACATTCCCACCAGAAATATGCATGGTTTTCTATTTTCCCATATCCTTACCAACACTTATTTTTCTTATTTATTTATTTATTTATTTATTTATTTATTGCCATTCTAGTATGTGTGAAGTGGTATCTCACTGTAGTTTTGATGTGCATGTCTCTAGTAAGTCATGATCTTGAGCTTTTTTTAATGTCAATGTTGGACATTTGTATAAATTATTTGGGGAAATATCTATTCAAGCCCTTTGCCCATTTTTAATGGGGCTTTTATCTTTTTGTTATTGAGTTGTAAAAATATTTTTTAATATAAATATTCTGGATACTAAATATTTACCAAATTTACTTTTGCAATTACTTTTTGCAAATCCTAGGCAAATATTTTCCTCACTCTGGAGGTTTTCTTTTAACTGTCTTTTGAAACACAAAAGGGTTATGTTTTCTATTTTTTGAAGTTCAATTGATCTGTTTTTTCTTTTGTTGCTTATGTTTTGATATCAAATCTAAGAATCTATTGCCAAATCTGAGAACACAAAAATTTATACCCATATGCTTTCTTCTAATGTTTTTATAATTTTAGTTCTTATTTTTGGGTCATTGGTTAATTTTTGTATATGTATAAGGTAAAAGTCCAACTTCATTATTTCATATCTGGATATTCAATTGTCCCAGTATTGTTTGTTAAATATTTGTAATATTTTTAAAGTTTATTTATTTATTTTGAGAGAGAGAAAGAGAGAGAATACACACATCCATGAGTGCAGGGAAGAGTCAGAGAGAGACAAAAGAGAATTCCGAATAGGCTCCATAGTGTCAGCACAGAGTCTAACACAGGGCTTAGTCCCACAAACCGTGAGATCATGACCTGAACGGAAATCAAGAGTTAGACGCTCAACCAACTGAGCCACCCAGGTGCCCCAAGATTTGTAATTTTTGAGTGAATGGACTTCTTTTCTATCTATGGTTATTATTTAGAATTGCAATGAAGTAAGGATTTATTATAAAGAACACAAATATTTTGATTTAGGGGGTTTCATAACTTCTGAGATGATGCAAAACTTGGCTATAAAGGTGGCTTTGCAGTATTGCTATGACAAGAATATAAATGAAATTATTTCATCAACCAAATGACAACCAATTAATACCTAAAAAAAATAGTTACTGGGACCAAAAATAAAACTTCAATTACTGGCAAGTCAATTTAGTCAAATGAGATACTAGCCAATACTTACTATGAATGTTCTTATATTCATTAACCACTATTTCTAACATATACTGATAGGCAGATGTCTGAAACGGCTATTGAATAAATATGTAAAGCTTTGAGACAGCCAGAACTTAGAAAACATGCACCTCTAATCCATGTTTATGCCAGATGGCTTATCATTTCATTAGTCTCAGGATTATTATTTTAAAGATAAGTGGCTCTTTACATTATAATATTTAGAAATATGGATGTGTATGTTTAGAAATAAAGGATATAATTTCAAACTGGACTTAGAAAAATTAGAGTAATCCAAAGGATTTTATTATTATTTTAAAATTCAGGGGTCAAATATTACATTGTATATTAACTAACTGGAATTTAAAACGAAAATGGAAAAATAAAACAAAAACAATTTAAGGGTCAGAATATTTTTAATAGAAAGATAGTTCAACCTCAATGCCCAAGTTAAAAAATATATACATATAACATAATAAATGATTCAATATATATTTTCTATTTAAGTAAAGGCTGAAGAAAACTGAAAGCAATGGTATGAAAAGTAGATTACTTTCTTTAAATTCATAATGAGTTGTTAACACTGAATAAATCAGCAGAAACAAACACTCTCTTCTTTGGACCTTAGAGGTCGCTGTTCTGTCTTCCTGAGGGAGATATCTAAATATAGACATCTGAGTAGATTATTCTTCCTCTTTTTTTATGTCTTCCTTTTTGGTGTTACCTCCTCACTGAGGGCTTTTGTAACCAAGAATTTTCTAGCACTTTCTCCAGTTTTTTTTTTTTTTAACTCCATAGCAATTGTCATCATGTGAAAGATCTAGTTCACTTAAAAAAAAAACAACCTTTTTTATTTTGAAAAAGTTTTGATATTAACAGAAAAGTTGCAAAGGTAGAGATTTTCCATAGTTCCCTCTAATGTTAGTGTCATTCAGAACAAGAGTTTATTTGTCAAAACTGAGTACTTAACTTGGTACAATACTATTAACTATTTAGATTTCTGTAGCTTTTCCACTAATATCCTCGTCTGTTACAGGATCCAAACCAGGATAACATGGTCAATAGCATGTCTCCTTAGTCCTTCCTATCTCTGAGTTCTTGCCTTGTTTTTCATGATTTTGACCCTTTGGAATGATTTAATCAGGTTCTTTATAGAATGCCCTCATTTTGGGCTTGTCTGATGTTTTCTCATGATTAGACTAGGGTTCTGGATTTTGGGAAGAATACCGTAGAGATGAGGAACACATCTGTAGCTTCATATCATAGGTACACAATATCAACATGACTTAGACTGATAGCGTTAACCTTGGATATGTAGTGAACATAGTTTCTCACATGTTTCTTCATTTTAGAGTTACTAATTTTCTCATTCTATACTCTATCCATGTGCAGCCTACATCTAATGGTAGGATAACTGAGCTCTACTTCTTGAAAGGGAGATTATCTATAGGTAGATTTTTAGAATTCTTTTGTAAGGAAAAATGTGTCTGTTGTTCTCTATTTATTATTCAATCTTTTATTTATATCCTTAAAAACTTCGATATCTGTTTTATTCTTTGGGTTACAGTAAAATGCTACCATTATTTATTTTAGTGCTCAAATTGTTCCACTTTTAAAGCTCTTTCAAGTTGACCTTGGTGTCCCTTTCACAATCCCGTCAGTTTTGTGGGTTTATTTTTCTTGGTTGGTTGGTTCGTTGATCATTTCCTTATATTCTGGCCATATAAGATACTACAGGCTCATCGTAAATTTCCCCTGGCATAGATCTAGAATCCGCCATTTATCTAAACAACCTAGTTCCTTATAGAGGTGTTTTACTTGTTTATCTTCTATTTCTTTACACTGAAAGGTAAGTTTAATGTGAGTAAAACTTCTGTTTTGTTTGGTTACCTGCTGCATATTCAGTGCTAAGTAAAATATCAGACACATAGTTGGTATTCAATAATAATGCGAAATGGATGAATAAACAGAAAGAAAATTAAGGCAATTAAGTTCACCCTATGCTTACTTACTGAATCACAATTTTTAAATGTTTTAACTCACTTTTTCTCAAAAAGTATGTCCAGAAAATGTAGGCCATCATGAAATTACCTTTCACATTGGGTTTTTATAATAATCAAGCTTTAAAAAATTGTGGCTAATGCTGCTAAGGCAGTCCTGGCACTTTTAAAAAAATAGATGCCCTTTGGGGGGCACCTGGATGGCTCAGTCAGTTAAGCAACTGACTTCAGCTCAGGTCATGATCCCACAGTTCATGAGTTTGAGCCCCATGTTGGGTTCTGTGCTGACAGCTTAAGAGCCTGGAGCCTACTTTGGATTCTGTGTCTCCCTTTCTCTCTGCCCCTTCCCCTGCTGGTATTCTGTCACTCACTCTCTCAAAAATAAATAAATATGAAAAAAAAAAGATGTTTTTGTCCTCCTCCTCCTTTTATCATTATAGTTGTTGTCATCATCATCATCATCACGATCACCATCATCATCATTAAACTGAGTTTTGAGACTGGCCACAGCAGCAGAGAGATTCTACTCTACCTTTCTTTCTTTCTTTCTTTCTTTCTTTCTTTCTTTCTTTCTTTCTTTCTTTCTTTCTTTCTTTCTTTCTTTCTTTCAACAACCGAAACAAACTTCTTTATGTCTCTTCAAAATTAATATGATATTTTTCTTGTTTTGTCTATCATAATTGTTATTGCTTCGATAAAACAAAAGAGGGTATGATAGAATTCATCACTGCCTCTCTGTTTAAGTTAAATGACTGAACCCATTTTTCAACATCAAAAAAAATACAAGGGAAATGAACAAAAGCTGGGAAAAAGAGAGGCAGGCAAAAATACTTGATCTTAATCCCAAAGTTTGCATTGTGATTTGGCAGTTTTACAATGATTCTAGTCTATCAGCCTTGAAGGATCTCACCTTTTTTCTTCAAATGTTTGGAACCACACACATTGCAAATGTGTCACAGTGTCACATTTTTCCCCTTGCTTACAAATTCTATAAAGTTCTAATTGAATGTCTTTCAAAGTCATATCAGCCAATGCATTTAATCTTTTTAATTATGCAACACTAAGTTTGCTGTCAGAAACAGATATAAAAAATAACTGTAAAAATTGAGAAGTCACTAAAATGGAAAGCTTATTTATGCAATTTTGTTCTTCCAGCACAAATTTCCTGATTGTATCAGGTGCTGTCATGCCTCAGAGAGGTTTGTTTTCGATGGTGGAGATGATATATATGGTAGAAATTGATATAAAGAGATGTATTGCTGTACCAGAAAATGCTGATTCTGAAATTGCTTTTCAATCATAGTTTTCATACTCTACACGTAATCTCAGTGTGTAATAGTGCCTTAGTCATTTGTGCTTTGATTTCTTCCAATAAGTACTTGCATCGCTCATAAAGCACATGAATTTTGTCAATATTTTATGCTCAGGTTTGTGCTATATGGTGATAAACGATTCACTAACATTAAGAGAATTGGAAATAATTCTATAAGGTAACCTGAATTTTTAAAATTTGAAATCATTAACCTAAAAATGAAAGGATTTATTTTTCATATCCAGGCTTAATGTTTGGGTAGGAAAATGCACTGAAAGATTCAAAACTGAAGCGAGACTTACTAACTATATAAAGCATTTCTCTCCTAAGTATTGATATTGTTTGCTAGGAAAACTGCTGTTCCCCTTAGTATGTTAACTTTAAGGTGTGAGATTAATTGATTCTATCAGATCATAAATGCAACTTCAGTCCCTGATAGAGTCTGTGAAAGGATTTCACCCATTGTATATCAAGTGAATCATTGTGTTCTAAAGTCTAAAATGGGAAGCCTATCCACACATGACTTAAGCTACTATGTAAATAAATAGACATTTCTTTCTTTCTTCTTGAAAATAGGGATATTCTTTTTGTGCTTCTGACACACTCTACACAGAGTATGGCTGTACTTCTTGCCCACTTTCCTGAAGGGAGCCACACAAAAAGTATCTGTACAACCTAAAGACAAAATTTCAAAGTAAAAGTTAAAAGAAGAGTATTCATAAGCATTTGAAATAAGAAACTGGCTTTACTTTGGTTTCTGATGATTCCTGAACAGTAACAGTGGAATTCTATTTGCTATGAGATTTGTTGGCATTATTTTCTTTAACATATGCTGTGCCCAGGATTACTTTGTTTTTGATGATGTATTTCTGTGTGGAGAATGTATATGAGGATATTTAGTGAGGATTCAATTTCTTACCATACATATATATGGTAAGAAAATGAATCACACACACACACACACACATATATATATATTTGGTAACATCATTACTGTCTTTTATTAAACAAAAAGATGGAGATTACTTAGCTGTAAATATCTGCAACTCAATAAATACCCATCATGTAATATTTTGAAAGCTAAATTAGATTACTGGAAGTTTTGTGTTATATTTAAAAAAATATTATAACATATAAAGGCTCTTAAACATAGCTATACAATAAGGTAGAAGATAAAGTCACACAGAATCTTGGATATAATATTGTTATTATGTTAAAAAAAAAAAACAAAACAAAATATTCATTTTAAATTCTAAAAGTAAAGGGAAATTAGTACACAATGTAATATAAGGAGATAGGAGGGAGAAGTGTATTGATATATTAATATTGATACGTGTCTGAAAATTTAACCCAAAAACATAGAAACAAAACTTACTTGTAAATTCAAGTAATAATACAGCTGAGGGAGTCCATGCATTGTGAAGTGGTTAAAAGAAACTGGAAATACTGTACAAGAAGAAAATTCTTTCCATTTGTTTTTTTACATAAAGAGGACAGACACTTTGAAGGGATACATTAGCAGACCTTCAAAAATTTAAAAATTAAATAACTTTTCTATTGTGTGTACTTCCTTTCCATAAAACTTGAAGGCCAAGGTAGTAGCTCAGTACCAACACATGAGTGAATACTTGTGGAAACACAAATGGGAACATGTTTGTTTCTTTGTACATTATTTTCTTACCAATTGATTCATGTCAGTCTTCTATGATTCTTTTAGGATTCAATATAATGCGATTAATTCTTTCATATCATGGTGTAGTTCTATGTATGTCTCTCTACTATAATTTTAGCTTGTCGAGGAAGGAAGAAGACCACAACATACTTTGCATGGGGTGGGTGGGGGGTTGGTGGCTACTGCCTTACTTAATATAGAGAAGTTCTTAAATATTTGTTCAGTATTTTCATGCATACTGATGCCTTCGATAAAGGCACAGAAATTTAATATAGAAATGATTATTTCCTTACAAAACAAAGACAATCTGAGCAAAAATTACATTTAAAAAAGGTAGAAGTTGCAAAGCAGGAGAAGTAGGAAGAAGGCGTGGGAGGTGAATTATTGCAGACTAGCCTCACTTAATATAATTTCTAACATCTTCTAAGTAATTGGATTTTTTTTTTTTACATTTTAAAATTTAACCAGTTTATACTGTGTGACCAAAGTGAGAAAGGTAAGCACTTCTGTTAACATATCTAGAAGAGTTTTTTGAAAAGGAGAAAGGCGGGCACGTGGGTGGCTCAGTCTGTTGAGCAGCTAACTCTTGATTTTGGCTCAAGTCATAATCTCATCATTTGGGTTCGAGTGCCACTTCGGGTTCTGCACTGACAGCATGGAACATGCTTGGGATTCTCTTTCTCCATCCCTCCATCTCTGCCCCTCTCTCTTTTTCTCAAAGTAAATAAATAAACTTAAAAAACATTTTTTTTGAAAAGAAGAAAGGCACCAAATAAGACTGCGTTCGCATTCCATTTCTTCCTGCTTGCCTGGTTTGATCATTTCTTCTATAATTATTTTCTAAGTGTGAAGATAAGAGTTGTTAAGTGTTCTAAGTCTGAATTTTTTTGACTATTCACAATTTATTTTTGTTTCTCCAAATTGCAAAACTTTTTAGGATTCAGTTTTCACATGTGAAAAATGAGAGGGTTTAAAGATAATTTCTTAGATGTATTTTTGTATTTCTATCATAACTCAGGGAGGTTGTAAATGCAGTGAAACTTTTTGTTTTTCCTTTAGCAGAATCCTTCAGATAAAGTCTTTTTTGGTTCTCTATTATAGTTAAGCAACATTGCTATGATAACAGATCATTTCAATCAATAAGTATCCATTATTATGGATCGCCATATCATTTAGTGCTCACAGATAACAGAAACTATCCTAGATATTTAAATCAGAATGGGTTTTGATATTGGAAATGAGATGCTAATAACAATATTCTAAGGGTTGGAAGAATTCATTTTGTGTGACCCTTAAATGGCAAAACTCACCAAACAAGTTAACTGCTACCGCTGTCATAATCAGGAAGCTCTGCCAACAACACATCCAAATACAACTGTTGATTCTAGAACATATCATAGCTGCAATATGAAGATAGAGAATTGTTGGACCCAGAGCCATTCCCTGTCTAGAGGCACCACAAAAGTAAAATAGGTGATCCTTTCCTGCTCTACTCCCCATTTAGCTCTGTTCTGAATTCAGGACATAGGTAAATATCTTCCAAATGAACGCTAGAAATGTAGCCAGAAGAAAATGCAATTATGGTTCTCTTGTGAATGCAATTCAGCAAGGTACACTAGAAGTTCTGGCAAATATAGAAGAAGCTAATTTACCATATCTCCCACAGTCACATAATTTTTGACTTGATAGAACACTAATTATTAGTAATACTAATTTTTAAAATTTTTAATGTTTATTTTTGAGAGAGAGAGATTGAGTGGGAGAGAGGCAGAGAGAGAGAGAAACAGAATCTGAAGCAGGCTCCAGGCTCTGAGCTGTCAGCACAGAGTCCAATGTGGGGCTTGAACCCACAAATCATGAGATCATGACCTGAGCCAAGGTCAGACACTTAACTGACTGAGCCACCCAGGTGCCCCAGTAGTATTACTTTTTTAAAGGAAAAGATCTGTTTTCATCTTTTGCCAAAAGATCTTTCCATCTTTTACTGCCTATATCAAAACTTAAAGTCCCATTCATTGAAAATAAGTTTCTCTGTTTGCCCCATTTCTTGTGCTAAAATAGTGTATCTTTGCAGGTTATAAATACATAGGAATATCATTTAGCTCGCAGCCATGACCAGAAGTCTTTCTGACGCAATCATTTGTAAAAACAAATTGGTTTCAAACAACTACACATTAATTAGAAGTGGTTCGCACGCCAGGCTTCTGTTTTCAAGGCACTCAGAGTATGCTTGAATCCTTTTAGGTAAAAGAAAAATGGAAGATTCAAGAAAATAAGGATGTTAAAATCACAATAAGATAAAATATAAAATTATAATATAGAAATAGAAATTTTTTAAATAATTGAAGTAAATCCTTACCCCAAAATGAAAGAAAATAATCAGCTGAATGGCAAAGTGGATAAAAAATGTTAAACAACATTTGATGGCCGTATTCCAGTATAAAAGATTGGTAAATTAAGAAAGAATCTACATGTAAGAAAGTCAATTTCTTAGTCACTGGTAATGGTAAAAATGAAGAGTTTAGGACAAAGCTATATAAAATGTCCAGTGTATTTCAGACATATAGACATCTTTTAAAAAGTATGTCAGTCTACAGAAGGAACATTTCTACTGTGACTTATGCAATTGAAAAAAAATGTGCTTTTATGTTCTTATTGACATACTTACGCTAAATAGATGGCAAAGTACTCTGTTGACAGCCTTCCTGCAATATTGCTTTGATTCTCATGCATCTCAGCAGGAAACATTGAAATCAAAGGATGCATTTTCTTACCTGAAATAGAGATGTGTAGCAAGCATTTGTGAGGGCATAGGGTGGGCAGGAACTGTATTCAACCTGACTTTTCTTCAGTGGTGACTCTCGCCCTGTGTATTAACGTGAAATAGTGAATGGGAAACTGGAGGGATCCAGGACTTCTGTTAGGAAGGACTTGTAAAATAATAGTGCCAGCTCCCAAAGCCCAGTGTCTTCTACCTTGTGATGTATAGAGACAATTCAACTTTCAAAATGTTTTTCTTTCTTTTTTTTGATAGAATTTTATCTCCATTATATAACAAAATTCATTCTCATGTTTTAAGAACATCTTTAAAACACATGAAAGAGAGAAGCATGTGGGCCATTTATTTACGTATTTACCCTTAATTAATGTTTATGAGTAAAAATCCGAAGTCACGTTTATGTGAGAGAGAACCTCCTGGTGAAACTTGAGTTGATGAGCCTGTATGTTTGTGTACTTGTATGGCATGCATACTCTTCAAAACTAGGAAAGATGAAAAACAGCTGAAGGGAATAGGAAGAAGCTTCAGATTCTCAAAATTTCTCCTTTCATATAAAATCTTTTTGAAGTATACAGACAGGAAATTGTTAGAAGACTGTTTTTGATTTTGGTCTAACACTACTCTTGTATGTAAAATAGGGAATATATATTTTGCCTGGATTATACCAGGCCCATCACCTTTGCAAATTCATTTAGTACTTCAGACAGCTCTGTGAGGAAGTTCAATGAGTTTCCTCCGGTTTCCTGATCCAAAGTTGAGGGTGGGAGGTATCACTTGCCCAGGGAAATACCAACAGTGACAGACCCAGGATTTGAGATCCTTGCCCAATGATCACGTGGTCAATGCTCTTAATCATGCCTCTGGAATATTGATGACCTGTACTGATCTTTAGTGTCACTATCCACAGGTGATAGTAAAGACTGAAATGGAAACTTATTTCTGCTTTCTGAGGAATACATGTATCCTTACATTTAATACGTGTGAACCATACATTTAACTTTTGAACTTCCTATTCTAACTTAATTCTCTTGATTTGCAATATGATTCTTTACAGAAATATGGAGGAATTTTCTTTCCCCTTATTCACATCATCAAAAAGATAAAATGTTAAAAGATATAGAAATTAAAAAGATGATATGGGGAGGTTATTTTAATTATAGAACTAGAATTTCTGAAGGGGAAGTATGTAATCTATATTTTTAAAAATGAGATATTCTGAGGAACTACTGATTAAGGTGTTATGTTAGTAATAAAGCATTTTTGTCTACCATATTCCAAGTCTGGAACCAAACAGTGGGCATGGAATAATATAATTTGTCTTTGGAGATATCCTACTCTTTAAAAAGAGATAGACATGAAAAGTCAAAATTACACTAAAACATTTTACTGTTTCTGTCCAATTGTTAATTTATCTGACTTTGTTGAATAATATTCATTTCATCAGGCATTACCAAACAGCAATAGAAATGTATATGTTTCCACTAGAAGAACCCCAGAACTAATTCAGATTATATTTTATGCAATAAAATATAAATGTCTATATTTTCTCCTACTTGATCTTGCTTGATATTTTTGTTGTGTAACTTTTATGATGCTACTCAGAAAAGGTAGAGTGACATATACTATTTGTTTCTGTCATACCAGCCACTAATAGCAAATATTTTCCTCAAAATGTCATAAATATTACCAGTGAGAACATTGGTTACCTGGTCATCTTCTTGAAAGGTAATCACTGAATATCTTACTAATCATGTTCAAATGTGAAAGCCTTGTTCTGGAAGTATCTGTACTCCACGCTGCAAATGTCCCAAAGGTTGGAAATGTAAATTTATTTTTCTGTATTCTAAATGGATCTATACCAAACTATTTTACTTTTCTTCAGCATACAATTTATTTCTTTAAGTATTTTAGAAATCTCTACCTGTATTCATTCCTCTATACAATCTGTTTTTTCCTCTTTGACCTCAGTTGTACTATTTCACCTTACTTGCCATCTCACTGGCCTCTTATATGCTCCCACCTCAGGGAACGTGCATTGGCTGTTTTCCCTAACTAGATGTCACTTCCTCAGATATCTGTTTGGTTAACTGACTCACCTTCTTCATATTTTTGCTTAACTATTATATTCTGAATGAGCACTGGTATAAATGCCTTATTTAAATTATGAGCTAACCACCCTAACAACACTACACTGTAGTTCAGATCCCTTTTACACTATTTTATTCTAACATAGTACCTATCACCTTCTAACATACATAACTTCTTTTAAGTTTTTTTTAGTTTATTTATTTTGTGAGAGAGAGGGAGAGAATGAGAGAAAGAGGGATGGTTAGAGTGAATGCATGAGCAGGGGATGGGCAGACAGAGAGAGAGAGAGAGAGAGAGAGAGAATTCTCGAGCAGGCTCCCTGCGGTCAGTACAGAGCCCAGTGTAGTGTTCTATCACTGAGGTCACAACCTGGGTTGATATCAAGAGTTGGATGCTTAATCCACTGAGCCATCCAGGCACAACTTTTTAAATTATATTTAACTTTAATTATTGTCTCTCTCCCTTCCTAAAGGCTCATTTCCACAAAATAATGATTTTTTTTATATCTTTCATTCACTAATGTATCCCAAATATTCCCAAGTATCCCAAGTACCATTTGGAACTGAACATAATGATAATACGTGGATATTTCACTTGGACTATATACTTATTTTTTTATATAATTTTTTTCTGGTTTTTTATTTATTATTTTTGAGAGACAGAGACACAGCACAAGCAGGGAGGGTCAGAGAGAGGAGGAGACACAGAATCTGAAACAAGCTCCAGGCTCTGAGCTAGCTGTCAGTACAGAGCCTGACACGGGGCTCAAACCCATGAACCCTGAGATCATGACCTGAGCAGAAGCCCGACACTCAACCTACTGAGCCACCCAGGTGCCCCTGGACTATATACTTATTAAGCAGACACTAGATTTTGTTCCTCTAAAGATGTTTTTGCTTGTCTCTTTATGTACTTGCACCAGATGTATTGCATTACCTCTTTTTTATACATCTTTGCACAGAGGATAATTTAAATAAAATCAATATTCTTTATATTAAGCAACTATTCTATTATAAATTATTGCTAGGATTAGGAAAAAAAGCCAAAAATCAAAATGTTACATGCAGAAACTTAGCCATTTGCCTGTGAGGTAAACTTATAGGGGATTTTGTTGTTATCTGTATTTTTTTCCTTTTAAAGTAAGGAACAACTGTTTGTGTGAGAAGAACAATGCAGGGATTCCATTTATGAGACTGTTAAAACATGGCGAGACATCAGATAAACAAATCATCTACTCAGTACATACTACAGACATCTAAGAACTATTAAACCTCCTTGAAAATTCCAGGTTGGAATTTACCGACAAAGCATCTGTTATGTTTCTTTAATGAAGGTTGTTGCAAGCGCCGCTTATGATAGGTAAACATGTATTGGCTAACAAGGACACATGCCTTTTGCAGGTAAATGCCAGATAAAATTCTGCCATTTACAAGTTATTATATATAATCTGTTGTCTCTATTAGACGAGTAATCAAAGGTGCATATTCTCTGTCAAAGAATGCGTACTTTATCTATAAATGCTGGATTGGAAATGCCAGACTTAAAGGATAACATTTCTGATGCTATATTTAGAGTATAGGAAACAAAGAACTCATGGTTATAAAGCAACCTGAGCAATTTATCATAATCTTTTCAGAAATTTTCATAAAATTTACAATGACTTAAATGTGGAGGTTTGGTCCACGCATGTATTACTACTTGTTCTGAAACCACATATCAGTGCTGTTCAGAAGTTTTCTTCCAGATAATGGAAATACTTCAGCATTTCTTTAGCATCCTTTGAATGCAGTAAGAACAGGAAACTCTTTAATAATGTAATCTGCAAATAAGTAGAAAGATAATATGTTTAAATTATATGTTGTAACTGAATTCAGTGGCTCAGTTTTTACATTAGGTACTACAATGAGAAGAATTATTTGAATTGATTTAAAATTATATTGTTAACATGTTCATTTGCTACTGAACATAATGCACACTATTAACTAAAAGAATCTCCTCCTTGTAAGATGTTTCAGTTTTCGTCTGAAAAACAGAAGCAAAGGAAAAATTCTTCCTACAAGAAGATGTGTAATGTATTTTTCCACAAGATACTTCACAGGATTCAGTACGCAGCAGATTAGGAGATAATGATACAATGGTAAGATAATATGGAAATGAGAGTGGAGGTGAGGCTCCAATCAATTAAAAAAAAAACTAATAGGGAAAGATGAGACAGAGTACAAGGTAAATAAAAAAGAGTTTAGAATTAAAAACAAATTTGGACATAATTAGAAAAGCTAAAGCAAACAAACAAATAGTTCTTACCCTGGGAGAAAGAAATGGTTTGAAAGCATTAAAGCCTGTTTCTTAAGGCTGAGAAAGCTTTCACTTGCATGCGACCGGAATGTTTTATGGAATTTGTCTATTGTCCCAAGTGTTTTCCTCTTTATCAGCCTTGCAAGATTTCTCAGCTCTAGTCAAGCAATTTTTCCTATCTTAGGTATCTAAGAGAAAAAAGAGAAGTCCAAGAGTAACTTAAATAGAGAAGAGTCGTTTCCCAAATACAAATGCGAGCATGAAAGTAAGATGGAGGCAAAGAGCAGTGAGTGATCTTCCTTGAGAGTGAATCAAAGAGATGTTGGAAGTCTTGACAGACAGTAAAATAATGAGCAGTAAACAGGAAACTTGGAATAAAATAGAAAGTGATGATCTAGATCTTTTTATATCTCTGTCTGTACCTGCATCCATATTGATTATAAATACACATGCACACTCAGACACACACACACATACACACAAATGCACATATATATGGCTATAGCTTAAAAGAAATGTTTGAAATGATATATGCTAACATCCAGTTGACAAATACAGATTAAATGTCCTCCCTGTTGAAACATACTGTACACAGGTTTAGGGTGTAGCTATGAATGAGGCAGATAGCTCCCTACCCTCTTGGAGTGTACAATTTAGCAAACAAGGCATGCTTAAAACTAGCAAATAATTTAAAAGTTTTGGGTAACAAAATGACATAAAGGAGAAATTGAGAAGCTGCTTTGGGACCACATAATAAGGAGATCTAGGATAATCTGGTAGGGCAGGTCAGGATTAACGATGCAGAACTGAAATTTCAGCTGAGTATAAATGGTGAACAATAAGGAGGAGACTCCCCATTATTAGTAGTCTGCTAGTTGTTGAGATGTCTATCTGATTCTGCCCTCTGGAGCTGGGAAAAAACTATCACATGGGTTCCGGGAGGCACTGGGCTCAGTGTGAGATGGAGCTGAGCTACAACTCCATTGATCATCTGACCTCTATAAGCCCCGGCTCAGAACTGGTAGAACACAGTGATGTTTGGGGTCTCCTGGACTTGGTGCTAGTTCAGAGCCAGTGTTTGGCAATTCCCAAAAGGTCGGATTATTTCCTTTTCCCCAATAGATAATCCATGGTAAGAGACTGTAAGTCCTTTGGGGAAGGTTGGGAGAAAGAGTAACACATGCATTTTTGGCGGTGTGATGGGACCCTTCTTCAGCGGATCTCCATCTCCTCTTCATTCATGGGGTCTGTTAACTGGTTCAACTTTGGAACTTGATTGAAGGGCTGTGAATCTTAATTTTTATGACTCAAGTTAGTTAGACATTTGTTGATTTTTAGCCCTCGCCTCTCATTTTCTTCTTCTCTGGCTTCAATTTATTATTTGCCTCCACTACCCTTTTTGAAGTTACTAATGACCTCTGTTTGATTTAATTAGTCATTTGATCCCTTAGCAACGTTCCACCTGGGGGACCCCTCTTTGCTTCTTAAAACATCCCGCTCCATGTCACTGAACGCAAATGCGAAATGTGCAGTAGATTGTGGCTCTCCACTACACGAAACCCTTTGATAGCTGCCTATACCCATACTGAGAAAGTCTTCAAATTTTGTCCACATGGTTTCCTCACACTATATTTTCTTTTGTGGTTGAAAAGAGTATGTGTATGTATATACATATATATATATGACCTGTTTCAAAATACTCTATATAAATCAAGTTTCAGGGCGCCTGGGTGGCTCAGTCGGTTAAGCGTCTGGCTTCAGCTCAGGTCATGATCTCACAGTTTGTGGGTTGGAGTCCTGCATCAGGCTCTGTGCTGATAGCTAGCTCAGAGCCTAGAGATTGCTTCGGATTCTGTGTCTCCCTCTCTCTCTGACCCTCTCTTGCTCGTGCTGTCTCTCTCTCTGTCTCTCAAAAATAAATAAAAAACATTAAATTTTTTTTAAATATCAGGTTTTAATCTCCAAAATAAACTAGAAATATTTAAAATACATGAAATTTTATTTTACATTAAAGCATGTATGTAGGAACATTAATCAAAATCTGACATGCCTCATTGAGAGTACTTCGTGAAAAAAAGAAGCCGTTTAGAATAAAACTAAGAGCAACAAAACCAGAACATAATTGATAAATGAAGGAGATCATAAAGCCTTAGACTCAAAGAAAAGAGAAGACTCCAGGCTCATGAATTAGAGGCAGGAACTCCCAGATCTCAGCAAAAAAAAAAGAAAATAATGCCTGGAGGAAACAAATTATTGTGAATCAATTCTGACAAAATTATGCTGAGTCAGTCCCATGTGAGACTTCTCTCAGAAAGTGTTACCCCATTAAATCTGTTACCACCCTTCCCTCCGATAAGGAATTCCTATGACAAGTTCCAAATATCCAGCAATAATACACAGGTCAACAAAGAATTCACTAGAGGCTCCTTCCTCACTATGAAAAAGAAAATGTCAAAAGGAGGAAGGAAATTAGCAGTACTGAGGAGAGAAAGATGTCTTTTTGGAAGTTATGCAAATTAATGCATAACTGAATGTGGATGTTATTGACAATAGATATTGCTGATGGAGAGAGAAGTAAATATTGGTGAAAGCAAGAGGCAGAAAGGAATGGAAGGACAGAATATCATTTAATGTAAATCAGTATCTTACTTTTATGAAAAGAGATTTCAAGGAATACATTTTTCTATTCTTTTCTATTTTTTCTATTCAGTGGGGAAAAGGCAATCCCTTGAATTCTCTGTCATACTGAGATTGCATAGTCTGAGCATTGCTAAGTAGTAACTGCTCTATAAAATAACGGGTATGCTTATGTGTGTATGAGCAGAAAGTGCCTGCCCATGCGGGCGGTTTCTCCTTTTGACATATTCCGGCCATTTCATCTAATACCTGACAACAGGTACCTCTATTGACAGTCATGTCATCACTCGCTTTCCCCAGGCATTTAGGGTGTCATTAGGCTTTGGGCTTTTTGTAGCAAGAAAGGATATATACTTTTTCTCGTGTCATAGTTGGCAGCCTTCCTGGGAAATTACTGCAGTGCTCTCATGTGCCAGATGCCAATGAGACTGGAAGGAAAGGGACAAGCACTATAGATATTTCCTATAGATAGATGGAACCTGTCTCTAAGACTGATGAAGGAGACACAAACCCACAGATGGACAATTGTTTTTAATGTGCTTCCATCTCTGGCATTCAAATATAAAAAGATGAAAAATTAAAAAGTATCAAAGATAAATTTAAAAATATACATGCATATAGATGGAAGTGAAGTGGTGTGAAAGGAGAATTCACAATACAAAAGAAAATTTTGAAGATGAAGGAAACAAATCTATAAAGAGAAAGGAGAAAAAGGTAGTGAGTCATGAGTAGAGAAAATAGGAAAGGTATCTCCTTCAATTTAGAAAACCTTTAAAAAATTTTTTTAATGTTTTATTTTTTTTTGATACAGAGAAAGACAGAGCATGAGAGGGGGGAGGGGCAGAGAGAGAAGGAGACACAGAACCGAAAGCAGGCTCCCGGCTCTGAGCTAGCTGTCAGCACAGAGCCCTACGCGGGGCTCGAACCCACGAACGTGAGATCTGACCTGAGCCGAAGCCGGAGGCTTAACCGACTGAGCCACCCAGGCACCCCTCAATTTAGAAAACCTTTAATGTTCTACCTGAACAAAATCAGTTCCGCCTGTTTAACCATTTTATTTCAATTTTATTTTAATATTTATTTAATATAAATGTCTGTATACATGTGTATATATAATATACACAGGTATATATATTATACACATGTATAATCAGATTTTGTAGAAATTATTAACTAGTTAATATATTAGAGCCAACTTTTGATAGCATAGCAAAATACATAACCCAGAAGTAATAAAGTTAATTCCCTTGATTTATAAAGGTATTTATAAATTATATGAGCATACATATTGTTAACTAATTATCCTGTCAATCCTAAGAGTATACAGGGAAAGTGTTACATATCACAGATAAGGAAATTGGTACCTAAGACAAAGAAGTGGTAAACAATGGAAATGAGGCTAGAAAACTGGCTTTCTTCCTTCCATCTCAACCTCTTGTTATTTTTACACTGCCACTCCGACTGCATCAGGAAAGGCAAATTAGGGTGAATGTAATAAGAATGTATAAAGTTATTATACAAATAAGCCAAAAAAACTAAACTAGGAGAGTATAAAACTGGATATTATCCAGAAATGTCACAGTGATAATCCAGAATATATTTTGAGGGGAAAAAAAAATGTAAGTGGTAGAAAAGCTATGTGAGACATGAAAAGGGAGAATGGGCAGTAGGTGTGATGCTACTAGTCAATTTTACATTCTACTCAGTCAGGGAAGCTATAAAACATGCCTTACAAAGTCCATTTTAAAGATGTGTTACCCAGAGTTCTCCAGAGAAATACAACCAGTAGGAGCTAAATATATAAATAAAATAAAATATAGATTTATTTATAAATGTAATATTTATTACTTTATTATATTTTTATTACAAATTATATAAATATATATGATGAGAGAGATTTGTTATGTTATTATCAAGAGTTAGCTCACATGGTTTTGGAGACTGGCTAGTCTAGAATCTGTGGTGGGCTGCCAGGCAGAAGAACCAGGAAAGTCAGTGTACCTGTTCTAATCCAAAGGCCAGTCATTGGAAACCCAGGAGAGTTGTTAATGCTGATCAAGTCTGAAGGCAGTCTTCTGGAGAATTCTCTTTTGCTCAAAGTAGACCAGTCTCTTGGTTCTACTTAAGCTTCCAACTGATTGGGTGAGGCCCACCCACATTATGGAGAGCAATCTGCTTTACCCAAAGTTCACCATTTAGATGTTGGTCTCATCCAAAAACATTCTCCAAGTCAATACATCAACTTAACCATCACAAAGTGAATATCCTCATTAAGAAGCTAAATATCCAGAGATGAAAATTATATTTTGCTCTATGATTTCCTTGTTTTTTTTTAAATAATGTAATAAATATTTACTGAATATTCACTGAGTGTCATGCTATCTTCCAGGCTTTAGTAATGCAGTGGTGAAACTGATAGATAAGGTTCTGATCCTCATGCTTTTTATATGGCTATCATCACTCATAATATAATTCGGAGGCTATGGTATTTGAATGACTTGGGTTATTTAAAGCAAAAGGTCCATTTCTCCAGTGTACATATAAGGTCTTTCTCCTCATGGGAAAATTCTTCCTTTGAGATCTGAAGTAACATAAACTCTTAGACAATTTGTGATAGACAGGTGCATTTAGCAACGGTTAACGAAAGAGCTTTGAACACCTATATGGTGAGAGAGCAGAATTAAATATTTTTAAAATCTTTCTATATTTTCTATCAATGTATATTGAAATCATTTTTTACCAAAAGGTTTTGCATGGAAATACAATTTCTTTCAAGTGCTGATTCAGTATATTAACAGTGCTAGTATTCAAAACAACTTTGAGAGGTAATATTACATGTATATGTATATTGTATTTTATAACATCTATTTGCTCCAAATGTAAATTAAAAGACTTACTATAAACCAGAAAACTCAATTTGATTGTTTTGTCTTGTTTTATCCTTATTAAATTATTCAATATTAATAAATTTTATGTGAAGCTAATATTTACCCTAAAGAAAAACTTAAAAACAAATTTTATTTAGGAATGCCTGTTTATTGAAATATATATCCTCTGCATTAGATTCCTAAGGCTGCCATAACAAATTACCACAAACTTGATGGCTTCCAAAAAAAGAAATTATTTTTTCACATTTCTGGAGGCTAGAAGCCTGTCAATAGCACTACACTACATCAAGGTATCAGACGAGCCATTCTCCCAAATGCATTAGGGAAGAATCCATTCCTTGACTTTTTTAGTTTCTGTTGGCTACTGGGATTCCTTGGATTGTAGTTGCATCACTCAAATCTTCAAGACCATCATCATCACATCTTTCTCTGTTCCACTTAAATATATTTCTTCTCTGTGTCTATGTAAAATCACCTTTGGACTTTATAAGACTTCTTTGATTGAATTTAGAGCTCACCTGATTAACTCAGGATAATCTCTCAGTCTCAAAATCTTTAATTTAATTACATCAGCAAAAATGTTTTTTTTTTTTTTTCTTTTGCAACATTTATAGGTTTTGGGTCTTAGGACCTCATAGCTTTGGGTGGCCATTAGTCAGCCTACCACACTTTCCTTGCAACACATGATTAATTTTCATTTTCATTAATGAGTCACTCAAGATAAATTATATTATCATAGTGTAACAAACAGCCTTAGAATACTGGTGTCTTAAAACAAGTATTTATTTTTGTCTCATGTTACATATCCATCAGTGTCCTTACATAAGGATTCAGGCTGACTAAACCTTGACTCCTGGAACATGGCCTGGCACAGGAAGGAAGGGACTGTGTGAATATATACCATTAAGGATTTTTTAAACTTTAAAAAAAAATTTATTTATTTTGAGAGAGACAGAGAGCCAGTGGGGGAGGGGCAAGAGAGAAGGAAAGAGATAATCCCAAGCAGGCTCAGCATTGTCAGTACAGAGCCCGATGTGGGGCATGAACTCACAAACCATGAGATCATGATGTGAGCTGAGCTCAGATGTTTAACTGACTGAGCCACCCAGGTGTCCCTACACCATTAACGTTAAAGACTGCTCACAGAAGCTTGCTTTTGACTGGCTATTCCTAACCCTTTTAGATCCTACTGTGTGCCTACAAAGGGAAGAACCAAAAATTTGATGAATATTTCTATAACAATGTAGTTATGTATTTCAAGTCAAAACTCCAATATGATATAGAGAAAATTGATTTGGGGTAAACATTAAGAATAAACCAAACTTTTATAGAATGATGGGGTTTATCAGCAGCATCAAGATTTTAACTTAAAAATTCCATTTTAAGATTTTAAAAAGAAATTTAGAAAATACTTTACTTTTAATATAGTATCTATTGAATAATAGACCACCTTAAAATATATCCAGTACTATCCAGAAGATCCAGACTGTTTTCCTGTAGTTGGTATTGTTCAGATTTGGAAGCATAATTGAACTAGGTACTGCTATATGGATGGACCTTCACATATTTCCTTGGGGTACTGGGGAAAGATGTGATATTGTCTCATACAATGCTATGAATAAGAAGCTTTTGGTGACTTTGATGTTTGTCTTTTGAGTTGCTTTTTCAGCAGAAAGAAGATAGAAAATATAGGTTTTTATGTAGGGTCAAACAAAGGACAGTGACCAGTAAAAAAGAAGATGAATTATTGAAGCGTTATGAAGCTAAGAAGAACTTGAAATCAGTTTTAGATATTTGCAGTAAGGCCAGTTTCCTAAGGGAAAGCTTGAAGTCCTGCCTTGGGGTGGATAGCATTTGCCAGAAATGTGCCCTCAGCATTGGCAAAGAGACACATTTATTTGATCATCTTGACAGAGAGGTTGTAGGAAATAAATGTTTTTCGTATAAAGGAACATGGTGATATGATTTACATGAAAGCGTGTTCTATAGTGGAAAGCACTATGCAAATGTAGACTTCTTTATCCCTGAAATTTAATGTGTTAATATATTGGAATGTCTCAGAATTTATAGCTCAACTATATAGATAGAATGGATATACTTTCTATACATTTTAGAGGCATGCAATTGGACCTGCAAAGGTCAGTAGGAAGAATGTTCTAGTCAGAGGAAATAAAGGCAATAAAATCAAGAATTAAGAATGAGTATGAGGAGATAGAGGGAAAATATAAGGATAAAATGTAGAACTGGTAGGCAAGGGGCAAGTTAAGTTGGAGCCCCTGGATGTGGAAGAATTTTCAGAAGAGCTATGGAATGATAATATTTTAATTTTAGAATGTTGTGTTGGCTGGGAATATTGACAGGAGTTGGAGAGGGGAAAAAATGAAAGCAGAGTATTGATGAAACTGTTAGAATACTCCAGATAGAGGGAGAGTTCTCATCCACAGGGGCTGTTGAGACACCAGAAGTTGGTAACATTAGCCTGTACCTAAATAGAATGTGCACCTCATTCACTGCCTTCTGCCAGCTTGGCCTGAGATCTGTGATCACAGCTCAGTAGTCATAGGATTCCTGTCCCAGTGTCTTTTGACACTCTTCGATCTCTATAGTGTTTATATTTGGAGTCAGCCTCAGATGGTGTTTTGGATATGTTTGATTCAACTTGAGTTATAATGTGCACTCATATCTTTTTCTTTTTTCTTTTTTCTTTTTTTTTTTTTTATGTTGGGAGGTTCCCTAAATGAATGGCACTTTGGAAGCAGCAGAAGGAGCAGGCACTGCTGAGCAAACACAGTTAATGGCATGGACAGAAATCTTGAGGTAAGAATGAAAATGAATAATGACTCATAAGGGATTTGAGAAAAAATGATTGATTTGAATACTGTTCCAAAGTGGATGAGTAATTGGTGTCTATGAAGGCAGGAAATAAAGTAATGGAAGAGAAGACAATCCTAATTGTATAATCCATACCTTCTCCATTCAGAAAGGAAAGCTTGAATTTACAAACTGAGAGGCTGTACAGTCTAGCAATTGTACTTCCACAAATTTATGCTAAATATATAGTAATGCATATTAGCAAGACTTGTAGGAGTAATGTTAATATAATAAAAGAATGTGTATACTTTCTATCAATAGAACTTATTAAATGAACTATAATACATTTATACAATGTCATATTATGCACATGTTTAAAAAAAAGCAGTTCTAAAATTTAATTTTCTTTAAGTTTATTTATTAGAGAGACAGGGGCCATGGGTGGCTCAGTCAGTTAAGTGCCTGATTTCTGCTCGGGTCATGATCTTACAGTTTGTGAGTTTGAGTCCTGCATTGGGCTCTGTGCTCTAAGCTCAGAGCCTGGAGCCGGCTTCAGATTCTTTGTCTCCCTGTCTCTCTCTCTCTCTCTGTCCCTCCTCCATGCCTTCTCTCTCTGCCTCAAAAATAAATAAACATTTAAAAATTTTTATTGAAGACAGAACATGCTAGTAGGGGAGGGGCAGAGAGACAGGAAGAGAGAATCCCAAGGAGGCTCCACTCTGTCCATGCAGAGCATGACATGGGCTCGAACTCATGAACCATGAGATCATGACCTGAGCCAAAACCAAGAGTAGGATGCTTAACTGAGTCACCCAGGCACTCCAAAATTAAGCAGTTCTAAGAACTAATATGCGAGATATCTAAATCATATTTTGGGCTGAAGGGGTGAAGAAGAATGCTAGAGAATATAAGTGAGTGTGTGAATGTGTGTGCCTGTGTGCTTTCGTGTGTGTGCACCTTCACACAGCACACGCAGTGTGATCGTTCACTTTCTCTGAGAGGAAGACACCAGCACAGGATTAGTTGTGTAAAACATTTATTGGAGGAAATATATATATTTTTAAATAGTTTATGGTCAAATTGGTTTCCATATTACAACCAGTGCTCTTCCCCACAAGTGCCCTCCTCCATCACCACCACTTATTTTTCCCCTCCCCCTTCCCCTTCAACCCTCAGTTCGTTTTCAGTATTCAATAGTCTCTCAGGTTTTGTGTCCCTCTCTCTCCCCAACTCTCTTTCCCCTTTCCCTCCCCTGGTCCTCCATTAGGTTTCTCCCATTCTCCTGCTAGACCTATGAGTGCAAACATATGGTTTCTGTCCTTCTCTGCCTGACTTATTTCACTTAGCATGACACCCTCGAGGTCCATCCACCTTGCTACAAATGGCCAGATTTCATTCTTTCTCATTGCCGCGTAATACTCCATTGTATACATATACCATATCTTTTTGATCCATTCATCGGGTGATGGACATTTAGGCTCTTTCCATGCTAGGCATTTATCCAAGGGATACAGAAGTGCTGACACATAGGGGCACATGTACTCCAATGTTAATAGCAGCACTGTCAACAATAGCCAAATCATGGAGGAAATATTTTTGAGGAAAACAGGAGAGGGAGTCATAAGAGGTAGGGAAAGTTTTGAGACTGTCATGAAATTTATCCCCTAGGCAGGGAAAGAAAGAAGTATGATTAGGTTGGAAGAATCACAGACTATAACACAACTTTGATCAAGCTGATTGGGATTCTTCAAGTCAAAGTCACCCAATGACAGTGTCCTATATCTCAGAAAAAACAGGTCTGTATGCTCACTCATTGGCTAGAAGTAGTCCATAGGCATCGGTGTGGATATACTAATGATTTCAGAGGGCAACACCTAGGGCTGTTGGTCAGTTACACTCCCTGAAACAGGAGACCAGAGATGTACATTTTCATGGCTGCTGTAATTCATTATTTTAACGAAAAAGATCTATTTTACATGTAAGTCTGGGAGAAGCTTCCTCATAGCTCTCCCATCCATGTACCTCTCCTCCTAAAGAAAAAAAGACAAGTGTTAATGGAACCATCTGGTTTTAATCATTGAATTTGGTCTTGTAGCTGTACTCATTCTTTATTTCCTATATCATCCATGCTGAAGTCCACTTATCATCAGCTGTCACCTCAGTACATCTCGGTAGTTTATTAAGTAATGTGATCCAAAATGTCATTCTCAAAGAGTCATTTTGTTTTCAGGATGGAGTTGCTGTACATGGATATTCATAGTTAAAATAGAACAAGAGATTATCTGGGGGCACTAAAATTTATCAGCTGGTTTCACACATCCTCCCTCTCCATTGTATATAAGAAGCCCTACTTCTTTCTGCTGATCAGGATTAACTACCCATGCCAGTATGGCGGTTCTCCTTTTCACCCTACATAAGAAGTCCTAAAATCCCTAATATAACTTGTAGTTTGCAGGCCAATGGAACCATTGCTGTGTTTCCTTACAAGATTGTGTCAACATTGTGAACTATGATCTCCAACCTTGAAAAGCCCAGGGATGTAGGAAGAGGAAATACACATTTCCCTGATGGGTCTTTAGGAATAAAAATAACTAGGGCCGTATTTTGGGACCTATGCAGTCTTCCTACTGAGGATGCAACAATAATAAAATCCTAAGATTCAAAGTGTATGCTTTATGCTGAAATATAGTATCCCATCATTTCACATTGTTGCTTTTTTGCTTTTGAGGTAGTAATTCAGCTGTGCAGTTAAAAAGCTAAGCTGTTCCAGATTTTTATGGGACCAATTATTTCCAGATGGTACATTGGGTTCTATAATCTTTCATAGTGAAGTGAGTCAAATGGTTATATTCTCTCCTGTGCCAGATTCCATGCCTTTAGATCAGGTATTATGTAAGTTCCTGTATAGTGATTCTGGATCACCCTTTCAAAGCAGAAAAGGTAAATGCATACTCAGAAATGTGTCTCTTTCTCAGAATATGGATTTCTGAGTCCAAACTGGAATGAGCCCACTATAGACAAGATGCCATCATGTCCCTAGTTGATTCCCTTGAGAAATATTGCTATATTATAGATTCAGTGTTGGTCCTTTTCTGAACTCTTGGTCTTTCAGATACAGCAATAGCCAGTAAGAATTCATGCTGTTGGACAGCTTCAGTCTCTGACATTTTGTCCCTTTTTGTGCTTGGAGGGTACATTCTTAAATGGTGGATGAAGAAGCTTGTCTAACATCAGCTGCTAAGTATATCCATTCCAATGATGTATTTGGGGACTGGGAAATGATTTCTTGTTGGGTTCATGGACCTTGTGTGTCCACTGTAAGTCAGAATCTTAGCCAGGACCCCATTTATTACTTGGTCTCTGTAAGCTCTCTTTCATAATAGGGCCGTTGTGATAGTTTTTTGGATCTCTTAGTTCCAACATGAAGCCAGACCTTGAGTGTATAATCCTTGAAATAACTGGCTATTTCCCTTTCCCCAGAGTAGGAAAGCCATTGCAGTATGTACCCTTTATGGTGTTGGGAGATCTTTCCTCACCATGATATAGCAACTTCAATCAATTGATTCCATATCTAAAATCTGGCTGACATCTGGGACAGAGCAAGGAATTTTGGCCTTGGGTTGCAATGAGTGGTTTCAAACTCCTGCAGGAGTTTGAATAAATGGCTAGGCCCTAGATTTAATAGAATTATCTTTCTGTGGACCAGCATTGAGAATTCCTGTGGCAAAGTCCATCCCTCATTGACCAAGACTGTATTAGATAGCTATACTATGGGTAGAGAAGTATACAAAATGTGTATAGTGGTTTACTTTTTTCTCATTGGGGTAAGAGCCAACCTTTCCCTTTGAATAGAACCCAATTGGTTTAACTCATCAATGAGATCAGTATCGTTTCTGTGGTAAATAACTGTTGGATTGTACAATGCAAACCTTTCTGTACCCACACAGCATGGCAGGATAAAGAGCAAAGTGTGGGAGGAAAATGAGATAGGTCAATGTTTCTATAGCCTATATTAAAAGGAAGGAAGTTGAAATTGTAGATGTCAGAGCAGGTCTTTAGAAAAGAGACCAGAGGGTAAAGGTCTGAAATCTAGGACACACTGAACACTGATGAAAAGGCATTGAGTGCTTTGCATGAAAATGGGAAGTTTTAGAAAGTACATGGCAGTTGCCTTACACTATCTGCAAGTTTGCCATGTGTAACATTTGCACAGGGATTTTCAGTTTACTTTGAAGTGATCCTCATGAATTTTCAGATTACTAGGTACTGATATTGCAGTAGAATTATACCAAAAAGCATTGCAGGTGCTTCGGTAACTCTTCAGTTGTGAAAATTAACAACTATGAAATTAAATTCAAATTTATGAAAAGCTGTGGGGTCTTTGGAGAAAAGTCACGGCATGGCATAAATGCCAGGAAATTGATGTGTGCATATATGTGTGTGTCTGGTGAAATCTGAAACTGTTATGATAATTTAAGTTTTTGTAATAAGTTTCATCCAAGAAGCACAAAATACTTTATAAATTAGTAAGTTTAATTGCTTTTACTATGTGAGTAAAATATAAGTCCCAGAGAGTTCAAATACTTAATTTTAAATGCTGTGGGGAAAGACTACCATCTTGATTCAAAGTATATCCGAACTTCCCAGTTTAAATTATATGCTAGATTATGTCTCTTTTGTTAATTAGTAATTAAATGACTGTTATTAATAGTAAGATAACTAACATTTACCTTTTACCCTGCAAAGTACATTATTTCCTTTAATTTTTATTATTAACTTTTAAATGTTTATTTATATTTGAGAGAGAAAGAGAGAGGCTGAACACAAGTAGGGCAGGAAGAGAGAAAGAGAGAGAGAGAGGGAGACAGACAGACACAGAATCTGAAGCAGGCTCCAGGCTCTGAGCTGTCAGCACAGAGCCCTATGTGGGGCCTGAAGTCCCAGACTGGAAGATCATGACCTGAACCAAAGTAGGACTCCTAACTAAATGAGTCACTCAGGTGCCCATCCTTTAATCTTAAAAAACAAAAACATATCTGTATGAGGTGCCTGTGTGGTTCAGTTGGTGAAGCATCTGACTGGCTCAGGGCATGATCTCACAGTTTGTGAGTTTGAGCACCCCCATTGGGCACCAACACTGACAGTGAACAGCCTGCCTGGGAGTCTCTCTTCCTTTTCCTCTGCCCCTTCCCTGCTAGCACTTCTCACTCTCTCTCTCAAATAAATAAACTTTAAAAAAGTGTATCTGTAAAAATAACAGGGCACATGTTTTTAGACAGAGTACACATTGAGAAAGCAGAGGCAAAAAAAAAAAAAAAGGTAGTTGGTAGTTTGGTTCCCTAACCCTGCCTGGCCAGTAAGTAAGGGGACCGGGCATGGAAGACCTTCCACCTCCTGGTGCAGATCTCTTGTGGCCACTTAAGCGTTTACGTAATAACTCGTGTGGTATTCTGAAGTTTAAACATGGCTTTTGATCACTATGTCTCCCATCACACCTCTAAATAATTGAAAATCAGTTAATGTTTGTTGAGTTGAAATCATGTGATAATGACATATACAACTAAACATATCTTTTTTTTTTTTTTCGTGAAGTCATATACAGTGGCTCTGGAGTCAGATTGCTACTCTCTTTACTAGTTGTATGAATTCAGGCATGCTTCCTATATTCTCTAGATCTCAGTTTCCTCAGTTGTAAACTGGAGGTAGCAATAGTACCTACTTCATGGAATTGCTTATGTGGATTAATCAAATTAATATATGTAAATTACTGAAAACATTGCCTGCCAAAACTAAGATTTCAATAAACACTATCACTCTTCTGGAATATTTTCATCATGGAAATACAGTGCTTGGCTTCTTTTAAAAACAATGGAGTTTCCCAGGTGGTGGGGTGGCTGAGTCAGTTAAGCATCCCACTTTGGCTCAGGGCATGATTTTGCAGGTTTGTGAGTTTGATCCCTGTACCGGGCTTCTCTGTTCTCAGGGCAGAGCCTGCTTTGGACCCTCTGTTTCTCTTTCTGTCTCTCAAAAATAAATACACATAGAAAAAAAAAAGAGGATGGAGTTTCCCAAGACTGTTTGGGGGGTGTCACTTAAATCATATATAGTCTTAGACGTACAACAATTGGTTATAGAAGCTGTTATGATATGACAGCTTTATATATGAGGCAACTAAGACCCAGGAAAGCTATAGGCCTTCTCAGAAATAGCCTGCCGTGGTGATGGCATGTGGTTTAGCACCCTGTTATTCTCAGAAAGTAATCTCAGAAAGTGTTGTTTGGAATTTATTTTACTTCGAGTAAGATAATACAGCACTTTTTGCATTTATGCATTTTTTATGAAAGTAATCAACTTTTTAACAAGTTTTGCTGCTTAAAAATGTAAGATTTTAGTTCTATAAAACTTTTCCAAGTAACTTTGTATAAATAAGATGCAATTGTATTTTTTAGTTCCAAATACAATTATAAGTAATTGTCTTGATTCAATAAATACCAATAGTATAATTCATGGAAGGGTAGGTATAATGTTTAATTCAGATATTCTGATAATTTTAGCCACTACCTAAAAAGATGTATGCTCTCTGAAGTATCAGAAAACTTGGAATTAGGCATGATCAAAGAAATATAGAAGACAACCATTATTATAGTTATTATCAATTTAATAACAATTGAAGATAATTTCTGAGAGTTGAATATATCTTTTTTTAACCAAATCCTTGATTTACAATGAAATTTGATTTGGTTAATAAGGGTATAAAAATGATTTTATGACCCACAACTAGTGAATAATGGTGAATTGAGTATTTAAATTTAGTTTTAAATCTGTTATGTGCACATTATGTGACTATAGAAAACTATTAGATTTATTTTTGAAGTGAAAAGGATATAGAAGTAAGGAATCACACAAATGAATGTACATATTATCCATTTTAATAATTTCATTACTCTTTATAATATGCTTAAATTGCCAAAATAGTTTTATCTTCAGGCTTCTATATGTGTGTGCAGTTTAAAAGATTTTTTTCCCCATTCCTGAAGTCCCTGTGACTCAGTTGGTTAAGCGTCTGGCTTTGGCTCATGTCATGATTTCAGTTTGTGGGTTCGATCCCTGAGTCAGCTCTGTGCTGACAACTCAGAACCTGGAGCCTGTTTTGGTTTCTGTGTCTCCCTCTCTCTCTCTGCCCATCCCCCACTTTCATTCTGTCTCTCAAAAATAAATAGTAAACATTAAAATTTTTTTTAATCTTTAAAAAAAATTTCCCCCAAATCCTTAAAAATGACTGATAAAAATTAAGTTGATGAATATATAAAAATTCACTTCTTTGAATCATTTGCTTAGTTCATTGTCACACATAGTGTGCAAGAATTCATCTTCCTAAAAGATAGGGTTAAAAGAGTGAATGCTTAAATCACAACTTTACTCAACAATAGGGATATTTCAACTCAAATACAAGAAAAAAAATTGACATCTGCTTGCCAATGAAAATAATTGCATCTACTTAGATTTGCTTATCTTTTAAGTTCTTCTCTTTAGATGATTGTTTGCACATTAGGCTTTCAAAGCCAGAAAACGTTTCAGTAAACAGCATATTTCATGTGGAATCAAACCTTTTACAGTACTAGGCAAAGGGAATTGCTGTACTGAAGCCAGCTTCTATACAGATGGGCATACCCATGGCAGCATCGCTGTATCAGAAATAGTTCTTTCCACTTTCCTGACTTACAAATATTAGAGAATTTCCTGTACAAACCTGGCTGTGGTGACTGGCAGTAAAGATTAAAAAATGTGCACTCTCTCGGGTTCAAAAGACATAGCCTTCGGAAAGTAAGAGGGAAAGACTTGTTCTTGATTTTCCTGTTTCTTTTGTGTGTTTTGTGTTTTGGATTTTTTTTTTTTTTTTTTTGCCCATTGTAAATGAGCTGGTTGCCGGCTGGTTTGATATAATTCTGACAGGTGCTCTAGCCTGTGAACTCTTCTCACTTGTAACTACACTGTCGTTTGGACTAGTTGGAAAGGCTTTGTTAGCAGGATGTTACAAATAAAAAAGGAACCCTGTAGGTTGTCAATTTTTTTGTTTAAATTTAAAATGAAAACAAAGCACCAAAATACTTTCTAGAATTCTAGAGCTTAACAGCTTCACAAACAACACATGCAATGGTATTCTGTAGATACAGTATCTGGCACTGTTATATGGGATTGGTTTTCTTTGGAATATAAATTTAATGAGTTTTTAAGCAATCGCCGCTTGCAGATTCTACCCTTTACTCTCAGCTGAAGTTTCTTAACAGATCACAAAGTATATGAATTTTGCAGAATATCTGTGCCCAACCAATACACTTCGTGCAAAAGAAACACAGATATGTATAAAACTAGACTCTGCTACTGTACTCCACTTGTTTATTCTTACCTGGCACAGGTGCTATAGTAGCTCACAGTAGTTTTTGTGTATAATACCTCTATTAACATGTATTTCGTCTTAACTTTTACCCTAACATTTTCCTAATAATAACTATTTCCTCAGTGAGATTTTCTGTCTTTCACGTTCTCTAACCATCACTTCAATTCAAACAAAGGAAACATTTTTACCCCCATTTTTCTCTGAAAGACATACTTAGGGACCATCAAGTTTTATCTGTTCATTTTCCAAATATATGCATTTTAATTTTAACACTGATTTATATATACACACACACACATATCCTTTACATGTTGGGTGTGTGTGTGTGCGTGCACACGTGCACATGTGTGTGTATGTTATAAGTCTGTATCGGCATTTTATAGTTTACTAAAATCATGTGATTGTAGTATGTTCTTTGTATCTTTGTTTATAATTATTTCGGCAATGATAAAGTTTAACTCCAATAATCTATTGTCAAAAGAAAGACTCAAATTTTTGCGCTACACCTATAGTCTGCATGTGGGAAGTGATGGAGGATTTGAGTTATCCCAGAGCACGCAGCTCTACCGATGTGCTGTATTTAATGAAGCCAGTCCTCTGCCCTGCCACAAAATATCTATTTTGTAAGTGATTCCCTTTTCAAACACCATCTTCTCTTACTGTGAATATTAAGTGCTTTATCCTGTTCCATTTTAAAACATTTTATTTTGCTCTTTTTACAGGAGCTATGAGTTTACACCTAATTTTGTCATTTTACATATTTAAAGAGTATTAAATTAATCTAAATCAGCACTCAGGAATCCATGAAACTAATTTTCCCACGGAAGTGGGATTTTCCTATTCCTCAAGTTTGAACAATACAATTCTGTGGCATTAATATATTTACTAGGAAAGTGAATATGTCATAACTTCCCCCAATTTACTGAATAATAACATTTCTCACTGCTCTTTGAGATAAGCTCTTGTTTCAACTATGTTCTCCTTTTAACATGTTTCTTTGCTCTTGGTAGCTTAATTGCAACATTCTTACATTTTCAGCTTTGGGGAGGAACAGGAAGAAAATCTGTTTTTGTTTGGGCAGTCTAGGATTCCTTTATTAGAATTTAATGTTGAGTACTCATGCTACTAATATAATCCTTTGGCACAAGTGACAGAATGGTAAATTTCATTAGGAGAATTTGTATTTCTTTATTCTTGTATTTCTTTAAGTCAGTTGGATAAGTTCTTTGGAAGCTTGTATTTCTTTAAGTCAGTTGGGTAAGTTCTTCGGAAGCTTTTTTTTTTTTCATATGACGTTGTTTGGGTTTGCTCATTATTGACATAATAAATTCAGTAGTAAAGGTAATACCCCCAGAAGAGTCTCCTTTATTGTCTGTCCAAGTTCTCATTTTAGCACATGAAAAACATCACCATCCTATACTTTGTGAATCCTCAAGGCTACTTAAAATAGGGGCTTTCTATTACTATAGATATGTTCTTTTGGTATTACTTGTTTCTATGTTTCTGTGCTTTGCTAGATGCCACTTGGTGTGTGATTTCTACTCAGTCGTTTCGTTAAGGGGAAGTATCTATTGCTGTATGCCACAGATTATATAGAACAAACTTCCTATACTGTTTGCTTTGGGACATTTGTAGTAACCAGCCTCTTGGATAGCTATCAATGCTCCTTGTCTCTTGGTATTCACATGCTTGAATAGTTCCCTCACAATGAATTAAGCTGACTTGAATAACTGTCTTAGCTCAAGATGCTTTAGTGAAAACCCATAGCCTGGGTAGGTCAAATGGCAAACATTTGTTTCTCACAGTTATGGAGGCTGAGAGGTGCTGATAGATTTGGTGTCTGGTGAGTTTTGTCCTAGTTTGCAGGTGGCAGTCTCCTTACTGTATCCTCACATGGCAGAGAGAGAGGGCTCTGGTCTCTTCCTCCTTTCGTAAGGGCGTCAATCCCATTAAGAAGACTACATCTCATGTCCTGATCTAAACCTAATTCCCTCCCAGAGGTCCCACCATCCAATGCCTCACACTGGGGATTAGGACTTAATATATGAATTTTGCAGACATCGACATTTAGTCCATATCAATAACCAGTAAGATATTATAAAAATTATGGATGTGACTTCTGACAGTGGTTCATAAAAGATGCTGCAGGTTCCATCCTGTATTTGAGGATCACTTTTTTTGGGGTAAGCAAATTGTCATGTTGTAAGGACATTCAAGCAATCCTATGGATAAGCCCATTGGGTAGGAAACTGAGAAAATACATTAACTGCCATGAGTGTGAATTATTCTGGAAGCTAATCCTTAGCCCCAGTCAAGCCTTTCCATGACTGCAGCCCAACCCACATCCTCACTGTAACAACATACAGTTACAGTGTAACTAACCCTAGTCACTCACTCACCCCACTCCCAAATTCCTAACCCACAGAAACTCAGAGATAACCAGTATTCATTGTTCTAAGCTGCTAAATTCCAGGGTTATTCATTACACAAAATAAGCACTAATATACACGGACCACTTAGACATATGCTATTGTAATTCTTCTGTTTGGGTTTGAGAAAGAAAAAAGCTTTTCCTGACACCTGAAAATGACCTAATACTAATATCTAATATCTAGTCCTTGGTTTTGTTAGAAGATGGCCAGACGTTTACAGCTAGGCCAAGGTATTCTCCGTTAGAACATAAATAATCTCAGAGAACAAGAAAATCAAAAACGGACATTCTGTGTTTGTGCTGAAATTAATCAAAAAACAAGGCCACACTGTGATCTTGTCCAAGCACAAGCAAAACAAGTTCACAGTATAACGTGGGAAACTATCAAACCTCTCCTCACCAACCCAGATGAATAGGAGTCACTGCTGCTTCTTACTAACTGGAAACATAAGTTCTTTTGATTCCTCTTGTCTTACAGAAAATATGTATTAAGATATCAAAGCATGGAATTGCTTCTGCTTCCTGACAGCATCTTATCAGATTAAAAACCATACACTTGAATCACCTGTCATAATCACCTACCATCAAACCAAAATAGCAATGTTTTGTAACCCCCTCATGTTGAGATGATCCATAGTATATTATTTTTCTTGTTTTTCTTTAAGTAGTTTATTGGCAAATTGGTTTCCATACAACACCCAGTGCTCTTCCCCACAAGTGCCCTCCTCCATCACCACCACCTCTTTTCCCCCCTCCCCCTTCCCCTTCAGCCCTCAGTTCATTTTCAGCATTCAATAGTCTCTCAAGATTTGCGTCCCTCTCTGTCCCCAACTCTCTTTCCCTCTTCCCCTCCCTCTGGTCCTCCATTAGGTTTCTCCTGTTCTCCTGTTAGACCTATGAGTGCAAACATATGGTATCTGTCCTTCTCCGCCTGACTTATTTCGCTTAGCATGACACCCTCAAGGTTCATCCACATTCCTACAAATGGCGATATTTCATTCTTTCTTATTGCCATGTCGTA
>NC_043700.1:148637478-148684786 GCF_006229205.1 Suricata suricatta | reverse complement strand
TTGTATTTCTAAGGGATTGGTTGTAATAGATCCTTTTTCATTCATGATTTTGTCTATCTGGGTGCTCTCTCTTTTCTTTCTGAGGAGCCTGGCTAGAGGTTTATCGATTTTGTTTATTTTTTCAAAGAACCAACTCTTGGTTTCATTGATCTGCTCGACTGTTCTTTTGGATTCTATATTGTTTATTTCTGCCCTGATCATTATTATTTCTTTTCTTCTGCTGGGTTTGGGCTGCTCTTGCTGCTTCCCTTCTAGTTCCAGTAGGTGCTCTGTTAAATTTTGAATTTGTGCTTTTTCAAGTTCGTTGAGATTTGCCTAAATTGCAATATACTTTCCTCTTAGGACTGCCTTTGCTCCATCCCAGAGATTTTGGATTGTTGTATTTTCATTTTCATTGGTTTCCATATATTTTTTAATTTCTTCTCTAATTTTCTAATTAACCCAATCATCCTTTAGTAGGATGGTTTTTAACCTCCACATTTTTAGAGGTTTTCCAGACTTTTTCCTGTGGTTAATTTCAAGTTTCATAGCATTGTGATCTGAAAGTGTGCATGGTATGATCTCTATTCATTTATACTTATGGGGGGCTACTTTATGCCCCAGTATATGATCTATCTCGGAGAATGTGCCATGTACACTTGAAAAGAAGATGAATTTCCTATCTTCAGGATGCAAGGTTATAAATATATCTATCAGTTCCATCTGTTCCAATGTGTCATTCAGGTCCATTGTTTCCTTGGTGATTTTCTGTCTGGTTGATCTATCCATTGCTGTCAGTGGAGTATGAAAGTCCCCTGCAATTAGCACATTTTTGTCAATAAGATTGTTTCTTTCTGTGATTAATTGTTTTATGTATTTGGGTGCTCCTAAATTTGGCACATAGATATAATAATTGTTAGTTCATCCTGATGGAGAGATCCTGTAATTATTATATAATGTCTTTCTTCATCTCTTGTTACTGCCTTTACTTTAAAGTCCAGTTTGTCTAATATAAGTATGGCTACCTTGGCTTTCTTTTGGCTTCCAGTCGCATGATAGATATTTCTCCATCCCTTTACTTTCAACCTGAAGGTGTCTTCTGGTCGAAAATGAGTCTCTTGTAGACAGCAAATAGACGGGTTTTGTTTTTTTATCCATTCTGCTACCCTGTGTCATTTGGTTGGAGCATTCAGACCATTTACATTCAGTGTTATTATTGAGAAATATGGGTTTAGAGTCATTGTGTTCTCCCTAGAATTCATGTTTATTGTGGTGTCTCTGGCACCTTGTATTCTTTGCAACATTTCCCTCATAGTGTCCCTCTTAGGATTTCCTGTAGGGCTGGTTTGGTGGTCATGAATTCTCTCAAATTTTGTTTATTTGGGAACACTTTTATCTCTCCTTCTATTTTGAATGACAGGCTTGCTGGATAAAAGATTCTTGGCTACATGTTTTTTCTGTTCGTCACATTGAAGATTTCCTGCCATTCCTTCCTGGCCTGCCAACTTTCATTTGATAGGTCTGTAACCACTCTGATAGGTTTCCCTTTGTACGGGAGGTTCCTTTTCTCCCTAGCTGCTTTCAGAATTCTCTCTTTATCTCTATATTTTGCCAGTTGCACTATGATATGTCTTGCCGAAGGCTGATTCATGTTACGTCTTAAGGGGGTTCTTTGTGCCTCTTGAATTTGAATGTCCATTTCTTTTCCCAGATTTGGGAAATTCTCAGTTATAATTTGATCTAGTATCCCTTCAGGCCCTTTCTCTCTGTCTTCCTCTTCAGGAATTCCTATGATACGAATCTTTTTCCACTTGATTGTATCACTCAGGTCTCAAATTCTCCTTTCCTGCTCCTGGATTAATATCTCTCTGTTTTTCAGCTTCCTCTTTTGCTATAATTATATCTTCTAATTCACCTATTCTTCTCTCTGCCTTGTCAATCCTTGAGGTGGCTCCCTCCATTTTCTTATTCACCTCTTTTATAGTCTTTTTTAACCCATCACACCTATTTTCAAAGTGCCTACTTATTGTCTCAGTTGCTTCTTTGATGCTTTCTTCAACCCCAGCGATTAATTTTATGACAAGTTTTTTAAATTCTTGATCTGGTATGTTGTCTAGATCTGCCTTGAGCAGTTCTGTGGCTGTGACTTCCTCCTGGAGGTTCTTCAGGGGAGAGTTCCTTCGTTTTGTCATTTTTGTTAGTTTTCTATCTCTTGTCACCTTTAGAAAGCTCGTTGTGCACTGTGCACCTGTTAATATTTCTCTGTTAAAGGAGGCTTATTGACTGTCCAGGGCCTGTCGTTTCAGGAAATATTCTTTTAATGGTGTCTCTCAGTTTCTCTTTTTGTGCCTTTGAATATTTTATTTCCCTACTCAGCAATATTTGGGACTTGCTGTCATGCACACTTTGGCTTGTTTCTTGGCGTAGCCCTAGGAAGGAAAACAGACAGACAAACACAGAGGGAACAGAAGCACACAAACACACAGACAAATCAAACAAATAAACACATTAAAAGGGGGAAAAATGAAAGAAAATGGAGAGGAAAGAGAATAAAAGAAAAAAGAGCAAAAAATAATAAAGAGGGGCAGAGACAACAAAGGACAATGGACAGCCTAAAAGTGTATGACCAATTGAGGGGAGAGGTAAGGATGAGATACAGGAGAATATATCTGGAAGCAAGAAGGTAAAAAAAGGGAGAAAGGAGAAAGGAAAATAAGGAGTAAAATTTTTTGAAAATTTAAGTAAAAAAGGTCATAATAATAAAAAATAAGTACAAAAAAAGAAGAAAAAAGAAAAAAGAATGAAGAAAAAAGAAAAAGAAAAAAAAAGCGGCAGCTCCCCTTCGTGGATAGGCGTGGTTTGATGTGGTAGGTCTTGGAGGTTGCTCTCAGAGGCTCCGCCTTGGTGTCTGCAGAGTAGAATGGCGGCACGCCAAGTTCCGCTGAGACTAGGCACTGTAGGCCATTCTAATGAGTCCAATCTCCTTGTGCCACAGCTGAGCCAAGTTGTATTTTCCAGGTCCCCCTCGGTTCAAAGTTCTAGGCCATGTACTTTTATGCTACCACAGATGAGATGTACTTGCTTTGGTGGCTGGCTTCTTAGGGTGAGGGATCAGTTTGTCTTGGCTCAGGCAGGGATTTCAGCTGCCCCTGCCTGAGGCGAGGTCTGCCACCTGAGGTGAGATGTGCAGCAGGAGGTGAAGTGCACACCCTTACAGACACAACTGCAGATTCCCAGCCCCCAGCTGGGATCGTGATCGCATTGGGGGAGGGATGAGTTTCCCTTGGCTTTGCGCAGCTGTTGCCTGAGGTGCAGGGAGCTGCTGGAAATGAGATGGGAGCTCCTGCAGCCTGAGTGTGCACCCAGGTCTCCACCGCTGCCACCTCCCTGCTGGGATCGCGTAGAGATGAGGGCTATTTTTTCCCTGTTGGCACCCAGGATTGAGGATTCACGTTGCCAATGCTGGGGGCAAGATGCACCGTGGAAATGAGGTGCGTGCTCCCACTCCCAAAACTGAGGTCGAAGGAGCGCCCATGTTGCTGCCATGGCCACTGACTCCTCACTGAGACGGCGCAGGGCTGGAAGCTGTTCTTTCCCTTGCGCCACCTGGGTTCAGGAATTGGGCTACCCAGCAGTTATACACAGAGTGAGAGTTTCTCTCTCCAAGCACGGTTAAACTTTCTTTATCTCTTCCCCAGAGACAGTACTATGAGTGTGTTCAGTCTCTCTGTCTCTTCCCTTTGTCTCTTGGGGTACGTGCGCTTGCCCCATGTTGGGCTGGGGCTCCCACCTCCCCTGCCTGTCTCGGGCTGGCCCGTTTTCCAGTCTCCCCAGTTCGCACTCACTCACTCAGGTATCTTTGAGGTTGTCTTCTTTCTGGAGTCTGTATTTTCTCCTTCCGCTCTTGCAGATGGGAGTAATGTCCTTCTCAGTTCGATAGATGGGGCAGACGAAGTTTACAGAGCTCCCTTCCTCTCTGCCATCTTCGCTCCTCCTCTATTTTTCTTGTTGAAACAAATAAATGAACCCAACTTTGTTGGATTACTGTTGTATATCTATTGGTCTTTCTCTGGAGGACACTGATGAGGTCTTGGAGACACCCATTGTATTCAAGAATAATTAGCATTTGCCTTTACTCATTAAACTGATGGGTAAACTGCCCTCTTAAAACCCCAAATTGAATATTCTATAAGTAAGATATACCTGAGACTTTTTGAGCAATGGATATAGGGTTGTATTTTTCTTTTTTAAAATAAATCTTTTGAGAACTAGGAAAAAACACATCTTGGTATGAACAGCACACCAAAATGTATAAAAAGAATAGTTAAATATCCAAGTTAGAGAAAAGATTTAGAGATCTATCTTATTACTATCAGTTTAATGCCTTATTAGTGCTGTGACCCCTCTTCAAAAATATCTTATGAACAAATCTTCAACAAAGTATTGTTAGTTTAAAGTTTTAAAAATCATTAGCCATTGACCATCTTTTTCACTACTATTTAGAATTTAACACTGACCCTTTCTCCTTTTTTTGTTAAAACTACATTGTTAATAATTATTTCTAAATATTATTCATTGAATGTTTCTATGTGCTAGGCACCATGCTAAATACTACCTTAATTGCCTCAGAAATCTTATGAAGTGTCATTTCTATTTTACAGTTGATTAAAATGCGGTAAAAATGATTGAAGCACATTGTCCAAAAGCATGTAGTTGCTAAGCGTCAGAATTTAAACCCAGACAAGCTGGTGTCAGGTTGTGCACTTGAATCATTACAGTTTAAGGGTTTCTTCCTGGTTCTTAGTTTTTGTAGAATTTAGCCATTGCTCTTCTGCCTTGTAATTCATTTTAATTGCTTGCATATCTATTCTTTTCTCTAGTTTAGATAACTCAAAACTGCTTTTTAAAAGATTGCATGTAATATGTTCCTATCTACCTACAATTATTTATAATTCAATGTCTAGCAAAGGATAGGTAAATTTTACTACCTCGTATCATAAAAAAGTGTTCATCTTTATTTCTGACAGTTTTAAATTCATCAAATAAAACAAAATCGAGCTTTGTGAAAGCTAAGAGACTGTCTTATATAAGACAGATAGATAGATAATATCTTAGAAAGATAATATGAAAGTTTGTAAGTATTATTTTATTATAATGCATTTAAAAATTACCCATTTAGCTATATATTAGAGAGAATGGCTCTACCTCTAAAAATGTATTTAGAGTATATATTTTTGTTTGTTTATCATCCCTCCATGGAAGGTCTGCCTGAGACAGGATGATACCTTCAAACCTTGAAGAGGCTAAAACCTCAGCAGTCTTTCATACTATTTAAAATATTTTCAGAGGTTTTTTGTTTTCTTTTTGTTTTATTCTCCTTTTGGACAGATACTGATACTGAAAATGGGGAAGGACCTCAGAAAACGATTGATGGCATCATGCAGACACATTTTACTTCTTCAGACATTTTGGAATGATCTCAAAATTTCATAGCCCATTCAGCACAGATGTTTTGTATTTAGCTACAGTTTAAGTCAAAGACTAGCAAGGTGGAGAGTCCACAACTTATTACTAAAACATTACAAGAGAGGTCCACAGAAAATAGTAGCAAATAACTACATTGGAAGGAAAAATAAAATTGGAATCTTTCTTCTTTTCACTCATTCTTCTTCACATAAGTTAGCTAAAGGATTCAGTATTTGGAAAAATGAACATGAACTTCTTTCGTATAGTTCTTGTTTCTCCCTCCCTACACCTTCTTGTTCATTTGTTTATTTTTCTCCTTGTCTTTCAACCACTTAACTCCAGAAGTTATAAATTTTTTAATGTTTATTTTTGAGAGAGACAGAGACGGGGTGAGTGGGGAAGGGTCAGAAGGAGGCTCTGAGGTGTCAGCACAGAGCCCAATGTGGGGCTCGAACACACAAGTATGACATCATGACCTGAGCCAGAGTAGAGCTGGACACTTAACAGGCTGAGCCATCCAGGCACCCCTTCAGAAGTTAAAAGCATGAGTATGGGAGTTGGAACTTGTTTGACTCCTGCTTATACTCCATTAACTAGCTTGTGGCTTTAGGCCAATTATTTGACCTCTCCATACCTCTGATTGATCATTTTTAAAACTGTGACTTACAAACACCAATCTCAAGTGATTATTGTGTGCATTAAATATAATAATTCATATGAAGCCCTTATAAGCATTTGGTAAATTACTTACTGAAAATTCTGAGGTGATTTTCCTCTCCTCCTTTTTATTGCGGCTGACAGAGCTCCAGCTCCAGGTTGGAGTGTGCCAAGGACCCAGCTCTTGTATTCTAACATCTAGTCACATTAGCACCAAGAGCATACTTCCTGCAGGTTGCTCCCAGCCAAGAACTGGACGTGGGCAGGATCCTAAGGCAGCAGCTTTCTGAGAGACACAGCACTCTTTTGAAGACAAATTTTGGTTTAAAGGCTTCTGAAGACCTTGTCAAACCTTCCTTACACTACATGGCAGTCTAGCACATTTCTAGCAACATTGCTGCCTCTCTTCTTCCCTTACATTGTGGTCTGTTTCTCTCATATTTCTCATATTCTTTCACACAGTCATCCTATGAAACCTTTTCAACTCTGTTCTCAGCTCAGTGTCTGTTTCTTAGAGAACCCAGATTTCACACAAGCATTTATCTTTAAAAACCAAACTCTTTGCCATCAACTTCCTTTTGACTGCCAGGTTAAGTGTACCATCCATATCCCTGGCCATGTTTTGCTGCCCTGTTTCCCTCACTTGCAAGATTAATAAATAGGATAGACCAAAGGGTCAATCTATGCAATTCTAGCTTCTTAAGAGCTAAATCTACTGTCCCAACATTGTCCTTTGGGACATATCTTGAAAATATCACCCTCATAATTAATGGATAACTTATCCTAGTTTATTTTTTTAAGTTTATTCATTTAATTTGGGGGGGAGGGATCAGAGAGAGGGGAAGAAAGAATCCCAAGCAGGTTCCACACTGGTAGCACAGAGCCTGATGTGAGGCTCGAACCCACAAATTGTGAGATCACAACCTGAGCTAAAACCAAGAGTCAGATGCTTAACCCATTGAGCTAAGGTGTCCCCTAGTTTATTCTTTATTATAGACAATGAAAAAAAAATCCCTTTTGGTCATTTTTCCAGAGGAATGGAATGAAACACGTGCCAGATCCACTGGAAGTCAAACGATTAAAAAGTTGTAAGTACATGTTACCAAAATGTAATTCAGTATAGCAATCACCCCAAATTTCCTTGTACTGTCTTTATACATGTCTATATGTATATGTCTGTTTGCCTCAGTTTTTATAATAAGACTTAGCTTTTCTGTGATTTAAATTTGGAAAATGACTCTCCAGGTGAAAAGGGACATCTCACTAATCAATCCAGTACCCTCCAGAGTGAAACATCTCTTCTTGGAGTTCTCACACTTTGATACCTGGCTATCCAACATGAAGGTACCCCAACAGTATGTGACTTTCACTTTATAGTTTCAGTGTACATTTGTACCTTAATTCTACCTTTAGTTCAATTTTAGCTCAGCACATGCAGCCTATGAATATAAACAAATATATATTTTAATAAATATTAAGAAAGAACAGAGAAGGACTCAAAGAGGAACTGAGAATATAAATATAGACTAACTTAAAAGAAGCAAGTGCCTTGTACTAGCACAGAGAGCTTGTTCTCAGGGCTGAACAGCCCTGCTCCTTTTCTTATTGGGATACAGTAAGTTTGTTGGTGCCTCAAAGAGCTGACACTGCTTTTTAGGTATCATTTAAGGTTGCCTTTGCCTTGTTTCTGCCCCATCTCTTTGCTCTCTTCTTCCCTGATGCTTTTGTGACAAAGATCCAAAAAGTGAGATTACCTGAATGCAGGCCAACCAGACTCTCCCTCTAGAAGCCCTGCTTTTCCAGGTAACTGATATACAATGAGTGTTCTCACCACTTCAGCTGAGACCCTGTTGCTACACTAAGTGGTGTAACTTGAACTCCATTTTCAATCCAAAATTAGAGCTCTCTTATAATCCATCAAAGCGTTCTTCTAAGGGGTAGCCAGCAATAAACAAATACCAGACTGCGGGTCTCTGAAGGATGCAGAACATGATACCCCTCGCAGTGTCTTCAATTTGTTTGAAACTCAATATCATTTTGAGAATGAAATGTTTAATCTTTTTTAACTTTGCAAACACTGGATGCCTGAAAGGTTCAGTAGAGCCCTGTGTCTCCTCTGAACTGCTGGTCCAGGTCTTAATTGGCAAAGTTACTCAGCACCAGCCTCGGCTCAGTATCTAAACATGCGGTGCAGGGACCTTTTCATTTCTTCATCTCTGCATGCCCCAATTTGAAAGGACCATGGATTAAGTGAAACTGGCAAATCAGATTAGAAATACAAAAGACATAGAGTGGTCTCAGCTCTCAGTTGGAAACCAGCTTCACTCAAAATGCTATTTTCATGTAGATTATATTTTTTATATCTCAATGGTGACTGCAGCTCAAATGTAAATATTAAAAGCAGTAAGAACTACTCTATGGATTCTCCTGCAGCTAGGAGTTAACCTTAAGAAAGTAATCATGTCTGTGATCGATGAATAAGCTGTAGTCATCACATGTGAGTTTTTAATATTATGTAATTGAAAACAGCCAACATTTGAAAATGTGGGATCTTGGTTAAATCCGTTTATTTATACCACAATGATTTATCAATTGCTTCTTATGTTCCCGGTACGTTTGATGCTCACACAGGGAACAAGACTGAGTCCATAAGGAATGCTGGATACATACACATTAATATTTTTTTATTTTAATGTTTTAATTTATTTTTGAGAGAGAGAGACAGAGACAGAGTATGAGTGGGGAAGGGGCAGAGACAGAGGGACACACAGAATCTGAAGCAGTCTCCAGGCTCTGAGCTATCAACACAGAGCACAACATGGGGCTCAAACTTGTGAATGGCAAGATCATGACCTGAGCCGAAGTCGGATGCTTAGCCAACTGAGCCACCCAGGTGGCCCAGACATTAATATTTTAAAAAGAAAATTGTAGAATTTACAATTTTGAAAAGTATTTTGTGTAAGTATATACACACACACACACACACACACACACACACACAAAAGAAACACATAAGCAGAAAATAATGTATATGAATTGAATTTATTTTTTATTTTTATTAAAAAAAGTTTTTTTAGATGTTTATTTATTTTTGAGAGAGAGAGAAACAAAGAGAGAGAAAGAGAGAAAATGGGGCAGGGGCAGAGAGAGAGGGAGACAGAGAAGTTGAGGCAGGCTCCAGGCTCCCAGCTGTCAGCACAGAGCCTGTCGCCAGGCTCCAACTCACAGTGAGATCATGGCCTGAGCCGAAGTTGGATGCTCAACCAACTGAGCCACCCAGATGCCCTGAAATTTAATTACTTATTGTATCTGTCAATTTTATTTCATTCTGAACACTGATGTAAAGTGCAGAAGAGTTATATTTAGGGGGAAATATTGATATATATGTGTTTTCCATCTATTCAGCTTCACAGTTAAGTTGGATAGGGAAAAAGTGATAAGCTATTTTCCTGCTATTTTAAATGCTTTCATGTTCTAATGGCATAAACAAAACAGAAATGTAATCCAATAAACATACATACATGTGAATAATTTGTAAATCTCAAATTAAACATTGGTACTAAATCAGTACAAAAATTGTACTATCATGGCCCTCATGATTTTTCCATATTATATCCTAATGTTAGAACTCGCATATTTTATTTAGATTCTACATTTATATTTAATTTTCACGACAGTCTGATAAATTGTGAGGGTCAGCAATTTATTTTAGTACATGTTAATGACTCAACCTCCAGCTACTTATGTATCTCTCCTTTGCACACTGCCTTTCTCTTGATATAGTGATGAAAATAGAGAAGATAATATTCTATGCAAATGATTTGGGTGGTTCCCAAGTGACAAAGTACAAGCAATAAAATGGGAACTTTAGGATAATCTTGTGCTGATTACACCAGCTTCTCTGCCGCCCAGAAAACAAACAAGCAAAAAAACCACAACCTCCTGTCTAGAATCATGGATTGGTTCTTCATTCATGAAGTTCATACAAGAAGTATATCTAATTCACATTTCAAAATTGTTCTTGGGGCTACAGTGTCTTCACACCCCCCCCTTAACCTTTCTGTTGTGAGCCTGTCATAGTGAATGGCTACCCGTGTGTGGGCATAGAGTGGGCACCTCAGTTTTCCAGACATGATTAGCAGACCGCAGTTCGAAGAGCTGCTTGGGCTCTGGGGGTCCCTTGGTGTTTTAAGTCTACCTGTAGGTGTGAGTGGCTTCATGGGTAATAGGAAAAAAGGAAACCACAGGTACATAGCATGTAATTCCCCGAACAATGTCCCAGTCTACTTTACACAGAAATCAAACTCTTCAGATGTTCAGACTTGTGCATTCAAAATGAATTTTTGAGCTCGCAAGTGGAGTCAGGCAGGAAGTCAAAGGCACACCATCCTACGTTTCCTTCCCCAGACTGTTTTTTTTCCATGAGATTTAAGGGATATTGAAAATTTGAAGGACAGGTGTGTTTTCATTGCAATATTTGAAGTAAAAAAGATATTTTAAGGATTTTACTAATTGGTGACAGGACAAAGGAATTGATTAAGCCTGGCAATTTATTTTGTATCTTTTGCTGCTAATGTTACAGAAAGTAATTGAGCAATGGGTCAATTATGACTAAATATGGGTAAATGGGTAAATTATGGGTAAATGGGTAAATGACTAAATATGACTGATTATGACAATTATTTGGGAAGCTTTTTTTTTAAATATTTACCCCAGTCTTCTATATCAAGATCTCCAGATGTCTCTTTTAACCATGAGGGATTCTAACCGAGTACCATAGGGGTTTCTAACTAAGAATCAAGTCAGGAAACCAGTGGTTCAGAAAAAACTTGATTGTGCTGCCCATTGATATCTAAGGATATACAGTATAATATTTGAGGTATATTATTTTGATTTTTTTAATGTTTATTCATTTTTTTGAGAGACAGAAACAGAGAGCATAAGCAAGGGAGGGGCGGAGAAAGACGGAGACACAGGATCTAAAGCAGGGTCCAGGCTTTGAGCTGTCAGCACAGAGTCCAACGTGGGGCTTGAACTCACAAACCTTACAATCATGACCTGAGTCAAAGTCTGACATTTAACTGACTGAGCCACTTTGGCACCCCATATTATTTTTATTTTTTGAAGTAATTCTGCTTTTAACTAATCAGTTTTATCCTTCATTAACTTAGATTTGGGGTTTTGTCTCTTTTTTATTTATTTAAATGTGTTTAATCATGGCCATAAGAGTTTAGAATCAGTATGGTGTATCTTAGCAGGAATGAGGGACTGTTTTATAGATACCTTACTTAATGATTTCTGTATTAAAGATACCTTAATCATTTATTTTTATTGGAATCAATTTCTAAGAAATTTAAAGTTGTATATTGCCTAGATCCATTTAGGTGAATACTTGTTCTTTTCTGTAAGCTCCTACTTTCTCAAAAAATATGCCAGGAGCCTAAACATAAGCAAGTCTTCTATAAATGTTTACTGAGTGAAAAAATATGCAAGTCTATTAACTTCCTAGAGTTGTTATTGAAAACTTGTTGAGCCCTAACTGATGTGCCTAGCATACTGTTATCGTTTTTCCAATGTAAGCTACAAGAAGAATACAATATTATACTTGCTTCTAAGAAGTTAATAGTTAGAATGGACAGTTTTCTGTTATTTGTTTATTTATTGCTGGTTTATTTATTTGCTTTCTTTCCTTCTTTCTTCCTATCCTCTCCCTTCCTCTCTTGTTTCTTTCCTTCCTTCCTTCCTTCTGTCCTTCCTTCCTTCCTCCCATACTTTCTTTTCTTCTCTTCTTTTGCATTGTTCTTTTTGTTCATTTTCTTTAAATTTATGAATTGGCCCTCATATCATATATTTACAAACTTGATCTAGAATTAATTGAGGCATCATAGCCTAACAGGAGATTATAATTTAATAACATTCCAGAATTTGTATTTATTTCTGGGTTTTTACATGTCTGGACATATTTGGTCACTGCCTGACCAAATGTTATTTGTTTGAGACTCATGAGACCTAGGAGAAAAGAAGAAGCCTCAAGTAAACAAACACACACATACATAAATGGAGGTAGACATTCAATGTGTTTTTATCACTGGTGTTCAGACATATCTCAAAATCCAGGGAATTGCTGGGCAAATGTCTATTTTCCAAGGGGAAAAAAGAGTCTTCTGAGAAATAACTCAATTGAAGAAGCATAATGAGCCTGATTAGTAACAAAGCCTTAGTTACTGATGACAAATAGAGATTTTGAATGCAAGGAATGACTGCTCCTCAAATCCATTCTTAACTCTACCTCTTGGCCTTTCCTCTGGAGAAAATAAGAGAGGACTACTGTTATTAAAAAAAAAAAACCCAAGACGATAAGTAAATAAGAATGAATACAAAATTTTAGCATATTCTAGCACATGAAAATATCCCAGTGATCCAATGATTGCCAGGACAATGCTGAAAACATTGTTTTTACATAATTGCTTAATTTTTAGAGTGCCCAAGGTGCAGTGTTATGAACTGCTATTTTCCCTGAATTTCATTGTAATGATTAGAATTGAAATCTTTTTTCCAGATTTGTTTATTCATGCATTCAACAGATATTTTCAGAGTCATGCAATGTGCCAGACTCTCAGACAGGTACTAAAGTCACAACAGTGTAAAAGATATCACAAAAATTTAAACAACAAACAAAGTTTCCTTTCAATGTTATGAACACTGCGACACCCAAGATAGACTTATGGGACCAGAAAAGATCCCTCCTACAAAAAGGAAAAGACTTCTATGTCACACTGTAATGTCTAATTAATATCTGGCTATGAAAAAAAGAATGTGAAGAAAGAGAGTGGGTACTGAAGAACTGTTTCTGACTAAAAACCAGAAAACAACTCCCCTAAAAAAAAAAAAAAGCACTAGGAACCTAAAGAAGAGAAAGAACCTGACCAAAATAAAAATGTAAAAATGTTAATTGGAATTAAAAAGGGCTGGGAGTCACACATTGAGAGAGACACATAGACCTTCACACACACACAACACACACAAATAAATGTTATCAATGTACAAGCCAATTTACATGCTGAGCAGAAGTTGATATAACTGAAGTGAGCAATAGATTTTCAGGGGCTCAGTTTTCTTTTTACTGCTGTTAACAGTTTGTGATAGCTCTCTGTGCTCAATATGATGGATATGATTTACCTAAGAGATTTCTTTGATTTATAAAACTTATACACAGCAAAAGGGGATACCCAGTGTGTTTTTCCTTTTCCTTCCCATTGAATATTTTCTACTTTTGCATGGCTTATGGGTATCGATGTAGTATATAGACATAATGGCTCACTACATTCTACAGTAAATCTCTTGAATTTCCTGCCCTGACATGATCCTTTCTCATTGCTTTGTGTGTCTTGTACCTATTTCTTGATCATGCTTGCTAAGCACAGTATATTTAACCAGGAATGGACACAAGACTCAAATGAGGCCATTCAGATTCTTTCTCTTGGGAATTTGGATTCAGAGACATCAGTCAGGTTACTATCATTTGATCTCTCAAAATGAAACATGGATTCTGTGAATCTTTATGAGCCAAAAGAAAAAGGAACATATATAAGAAGTACTTATTTTTATTTTAGCAAACACATATATTGTGCTTACTGTGTGCCAACCAATATTCTAAGTAAGCATGAAGGAAATGAAGAGATAAGAAACTATATAAGTTTAGAGAAAATGAGATAGATGACATGGGCAGCTGTTGGGTTCATAAAATGTTTTAGCTTCAGTGTCTAGTTTCTTCTGGGTCCTGAAATATACCAGAGGTTCTGCCATTGTTTTTAAAAATGAAGCTCCCTGATATGTACCTAACCTATTCAATTATTTACTTATTTGTTTATTATTTATTTTGAGAGAGAGAAAGAGCAAGAGCACATGCATAAGTTGGGGAGAGGCAGAGGGAGAAAATCCCAAGCAGGCTCCATGTGGTCAGCACAGAATCCAATGCATGACTCAAACCCATGAACCATGATGAGATCATGACCCAAACCAAAATCAAAAGTTGGATGTTAACTGACTGAACTATCCAGGCCCCACTTTTATTTACTTTATTTACAACAAGTTTATTTTACTAGAACAATGTCTAAAATTGACACTAAGTAGATACTGGACAGGTAGTACAGCTCTCCCCTCAGAAACCTCATTCTGTTTTGGAAATTAAAAAACATGTGAATAATTTCTATATAAATACTGATATAAGTCTTTAATAATTTAATTATTTCACCAATTATTAAAGAAGAATTTGTACATAATTTAATATTTACTTAGGAGGCTTAATTTCCTCATCCTTAATCTTTAAAAAATCATCTTAAAAAGTGATAGAGGGTGCTTGGGTGGCTTAGTCGGTTAAGCATCCAACTTCGGCTCAGGTCACGATCTCGCAGTTTGTGAATTCGAGCCCTACCTCGGGCTCTGTGCTGACAGCTCAGAGCCTGGAGCTGCTTCAGATTCTGTGTCCCCGCCCCCCGCCATGCTCATATTCTGTCTTTCTCTGTCTCTCAATAATAAATAAACATTAAAATTTTTTTTAAAATTTGATAGGAACTGGCCTATGGGAATTAGAGATATTATTCTGAATTACATTTCACGTGAACTTAGTTATGCCTCAACATCCATGAGAGTGCTTTTCTATCTATAAAAGTTCTGCAACTACTACTTTAAGTGCTACACAGTCATTTTATTATATAAAAAAATGAAACAAATTTATGACTATTTCTGGAAAACTTGGTTTAAAAAAGGAAGATTAAGTGTCTTAATATGAAATTTTTTAGTTTAGTCTTCACTAAACAATGTTTTAGTTTCTCTTTTGTACTGGAAGCTTTCACATAGGGTTTGAGATCTCCATAATTTTCTTCATTTTACAGAAAAGAAAAATAAAGGCAAGAAAGTCTCAGTAATTTACTCAAGTCTATGTAGAATTGAATTCAAGTATAAATCATGGTATAAAAATCTCTTCATTATGTCATCCTGACTTGTATGGAATCATAATGGTTTTCCAGTAGAGGCAAATGTACTGAGAAAAAAAGAATTCATTTGTATAGTTACTTTTAGTTTAAAGAAATATCATTACATCATTTTCTTGGTTAAAATAATTTCAGTAAACTTGTGGATTGTATAGGAAGATCTTTTCATTCTTCTGGAACATATTTCTAAGGAGCAGTGAGACTCAAAGCAAATCAATTAGGTCCTAACTCCAAGCTTAGAGCCTGAAAACCCAGTGGACAAGCTACAGGCAAGCAAAGGCCCCGGGAAAGCAAGAACCCTGCACCCAGGGCCAAGAAAAGCAGTTCACCACTTGACAGATACTGGCTTGCTATTAAGAAGAAAGGAAGCAGGAAGCTCTTGTGACTATGTTGCTTGTTTGTTTTTTTGTTTGCTTTTTGTTTTCTTTTGTTTTTGATTGAAAATATTTTGGAGTTGGTGAAAGAAAGAAAAAAAGCCCCTCAATATAAGGTAGTGTTATGAAGATTTAGTACTGTTCATTTTTAGTGACCAAACATTAAGAAAACTATTAACAACAAAAATAACAACAGGTGTTTTACATTGTATTACCTTAGGTAGAAATATACCTTTAACAATTAAGAATCCAAGACCGAAGGAAAGGTTACATTTCATCCTTCTACAGAGTTCTCGTTGGCATTCTCTTTGACAGCCTACACAACTACTGTGATACATTATATATGCACGACTTCCGGGGTCACAAAAGAGAGAGGAAGTCAGTGGTCCTAAATACTGTGATCAACATGTGTGATTTAACTCATCCTAAATTCTGTTTGAATAGACTCATTAACCCCATATGGTCCTGATGGACTTCTCTCTACCACGTCAGCTTAGAAGCCACCAGCACCTCCCTTTAAAACACTCTTTTTTAAGAATTTGTCCTTACTTCATTGCATGCTTTTCTATTTTTAATCATTACATATGTTTTCAACATTTTATTTTTCTGCTCTGTTGTATTCCATTTATATTTTATTATGTTTCCCATCTGTCTATCATGTCTTCATGCCATATCCATTTTCTCTAATAGTTTGCTTCTGCCCTTTATAGAAGTATCAGTTTTATGCTTCCTACTTTAATCAATATCTATTTAGAAACAGTATACTTTTCTTCAATTAATGGCTTTAGTGGATAGAAATTTTTTGTCTTTATTACAACAAACTCTGAATGCATGTACCTATTTTTTTTGATTGTCATCCTTCTGTATTGCAGAATGTGTATTATTTTACATCTATTCAGACAATAATTTTAAATGTAATAATATGGCTATCTTCCTACAAAGTACCATCCCAACCGTCAGTATATTTTAAAAGTTTTTCCCCCCAAATTTCAAATGAGTAAATTTTTGAAGTAGCTTTATAGTAAAAAATACATCTTAGGAAATGATCTGTTTTAAGAAATGATTTTCAAAGGAATGCATTTTTTATTATATATATTTTTTTTTTTTCAAATAAGACTGTCATGTATAGCACTTGGGAAAATAACTGTTAGGGATGAGTCAGAACATTGGCTATACATTATTATATAGAGAAAATTTTTTCTTGCTTTAAAAATTTAAAGTGTTTAAATGAGTTTAATATTTTCTAACACTGTAGCCAATTATAAAGTTTCATAGAGTCTAGTATAAAAGTAGCATGCAAAAAGATTAAACTCTTGTATTGTCTTCTCTCATTCTCCTTCTTCTTACTTTTTCTTTCAATGTTAATTGTGTCTAGCATTAGTTACTCATAAATTATACTATCTAAAAAAACTACATAAATGAAAATGGGTCCCTTACATAACAAACTTCACAAGGCTGGGGACATCTAAAATCCTTCCAAATAATGTTTAATGTTTTTTTTTTCTCTTCATTCCTAACAAAACTAATACACAAGGAATCTGGAAATAATGGAGAGCATGGTAGTTTAGGATCAGAAGGATGAAAATGTGAATTTTAGAGCATTCTGTGACTAGCTGTGTGACCTGGGTCATGTTATATGACCTTAATGAACACCTATGGTTTTTTGTTTGTTTGTTTGTTTGTTTGTTTGTTGTAATCTATAAACTAATTTCATTTATAAAGTAATATTCTGCCTCACAGGGTATTTGTAAAATTAAAAGAGATAATGTTTGCCATATGCTTAATATAGAACTTGGCGTATAATAAGCACTCATTAAATCATTGTTATTTTGGTGGTTCTTAAACAATGAAATGGAAAGAGATCCAGGGTGGTGGTGAGGAGCAGTAAAATACTTTCCTTCCAAAGCCCAGCTTCACTGGCTGGAAAAGCACACAAAGAATAGAAAAGAATCTTGAATGCTGCTCCAGTCACTAGTGAGTGGTAAGAGGAAAAGTTAATTCTAAGCTCTATTTCCTCTATTCAGATACACAGAGAGGTTTTAAAAATAGCCACATGAAAAGTGATGATGTAGGATATTTTTGATACTCCCACAGCTAAAAATTTATGAAATTTCAAATTCTCTCTAAATATCTACTTGTGTGTTATGAAATTCTGTAGACACCAAAATAATGTAATAATGTTAAAAGATGACATTGTGCTTTATTAAAATGTAGGATTCCTCACATAATCAAATCAACCTGAGATCAAAATGCAAACTTTTGAGGATAAATTTGAGGCAATAGGTTATAGGGCCAGATGGGTGTTATTGAACTTGAGGCTATTTCTTATCTTCTCAGGAGGATAGCTATTGAATGCTACATTTCTCAAATGTCATTCAATACACTGCACTATTCAAATAAAACTAAATCAAGGCTACAAGGCTATACAACTTTCTACTTTTGAACTTCAGTTGTCTGGATTGCTCTACATTGATTTAGTACATGTGGAAAACTGATGAGAGCTTTATGATTTGTGGCATTTGGGGCTATTTCTATAATCCACTGGTATTCATGAAGAAAAATTAACTAGACTTAAAGGATTTACATTTAGGGAAAAAATGAAAAAATAATATCTGACATTTGTTTTTGTTCTTTTTGAATATACATAGCAATTTAGATAAAAATTATTCAGAACATTAGTTATAAAACAAATTATTGTTACAATGGCATTATTTTTTTTGGAAAATTCAGAAAATAGTTATTCAAACAAAATTATGAATTAGATGTCAGTTCTACCTCAATGAAGCTGAAAAAATATGAATTAGGTACTGCTGAGAAGATAGCTATAACATTAGAGAAACATTAAAAGTCTTTTTATCTACCTAATTTTTCAAGTCAGAAATTTAGATGACATTGAACTCTTCTCTTCTTTCTAAACCTGATAAATAGTTCTATGTTCTACTTTTAAATATCTTCTCCATTATATTAACTTCATCTATTCTGCCATAATATTTTAAGATAACTTCATGTTATCTACTCCAAATACTTCAGTATATGAGTATCATAAAACAAAGGCATCCTACTATATAACCTAATCTGGACATTTCACATCAACTCCCCGCCATAACTCCTGATATGATCTAACTCACAGTGTATATTCTCATTCTTCCAGATTTTCCTAAAGTATCCTTTTTCAGTTAGTTGGTTCAAACCATTATCGGCCCAAATCTACTCATTACACTTGACTATCATGTCCCTTAAATCTCTTTGGTAAATGCAATGCCACTTTATTTCATGACCTTAACTTATTGAAGAGAGAACTCGATTATCTTGTAGAAAGTCCCTTTTTCTGAATTTGTCTGATTTCTCATATGTCTTTTAAAGACTTTTAAAGACTGATTTTTAATATGTCTTTTAAAGATTAAAAATACTTTATTTTTAAAGTATTCTTATTTAATGTCAACTGGAGTTAGATCCAACAGATTGGTTAGATTCAACTAAACTTTTTTTTTAAATTTCCCTTGTAATACATCAAGATTGACTTATTATCTAATCGTGCGCCTATTATTGATGTTAGGATATATCAGTAGACATTTCCCATTTCCATACCCTGTGATAGAGGAGACCTAGAACATTAGGATAAGATATACACCTTATTTAAATAATTTGAATCTAATTTTTGTGGGTTTTTAAAATTTATTTTTGAGAGACAGAGAGAGATAGCATGAGCAGGGGAGGGTCAGAGAGAGTGGGAGATACAGAATCTGAAACAGGCTCCAGACTCTGAGCTAGCTGTCAGAACAGAGCCCGATGTGGGGTTTGAACCCACAAATGTGAGATCATGACCTGAGCCGAAGCTGGCCACTTAACTGACTGAGCCACCCAGGTGCCCCTTTACTTAAATAATTTAATGGATTTGTTGAATGTTCATTGAATACATTTTGCTTAGTTTTCTTATTTTCCATCACAAGTCTTTCTATTTTAAGTATTTAACTCACTGAGATGACCTCTTATAAGAATCTTTGGAAAATTTAGGTAAGACTCATAAAGGTTGAGAGAAGGATTTTAAAGTCTTTAAGATATAAAATATAAATTCAAAAGTATATGGCCAAGTCTCCCATAATAAAGGATAAGAATGCACACATATCTGACAACATATTTCCAGTTAATCACTGACTACAAATTGTGGATTTAGGCATACAATTAAGGCTCATTACTATACAACTGGGTTTAGAGATTTCTACAAACTAGCAAAGCCATAACATGTTTATAATCTAATTAGTTAGTGCTCTTAAAATTGTCCCATGCTGATCAAGCAGTTTTGCTTTTGCTTTTTGTTTCCCTTATACTCAATTTACAAATAAAACTTGGATTCCAAACAAATTAATTAACCCTCTTACTTCCTTGGTTGTTTTAGCTCCATTAAACTAAGGTAATCAAATCACTTCATTCCTAGAGCCCTGAGAAAATAAATTTAAAGGCCTTCAACTGTGAAAGGACAGAAGCAAAGCTCACTGAGTGACAGGATCTGAATAGTCAAATCATTTTTAGTGGGTATTAGGTAATCAGGAGATTCCACATGAACAGTGATTAATGGACAGTTCTACAAACCCATTCTGTTTATAGTATATTATACCTACCTGCATGCCCAAAGGAAAATGTTGGTACCAATGTTCATTTGCCTTAGTCCCTGGGGCTCAAAGTCAAGATTAATCTCTTATTCCTTCATCCTCCTCTTATTTCTTCTTCTGTACTTTCTGAAACAAAAGGAAAGCCAAACAACCAAACCAACCAACCATTGTTTGGGTTTTTTTCCTGATTAGATCTGTAATGTGGATTTTACATGCATTTTTTTGCAAACTTTTACCACAAATTTATTAATCATTACTACTGTTTCATTACTAGTATTCATAGTTTACAGATGAGGAAACTGAAACTCAATAAGGTAAAAAAGATACCCACAGAGACCTTGAGGTGATCTAGTTACTGAGTGATGGAGCTGGAAGTAGGCTCCAACTGTGAAATCAAAGGCCATGCTCTGATATATTCATTAAGGGAGCTAAAGGAAACCAAATGGTCCATTCTTTTGTGCCCACACACACTGAAACAAAACCGTGTGGCACCTGGGTGGCTCAGTCAGTTGAGCATCCATTTCTTGATTTTGGCTCAGGTCACGATCTCATGGTTTGTGAGTTCAAGCCCTACATCAGACTCTGTGCTGACAGTGAGGAGCCTCCTTGCGATTCTCTCTCTCCCTTTCTCTCTGCCCCTCTCCTGCTCCTTCTCTTTTTCTTTCTCTCTCTCAAAATAAATAAATAAACTTTAAAACTTGAAAGATAAAAAAAATAAAAAAACAAAATCACAATGGTGGGTTGTTTTTCAGTCAGTTAGGTGTTGTTATTATGCCAGGATACATACACAGGTATTTAATTTTATTGTAATAAATATAAATCATATAATGTTAAAACGTAAATTTTGAATTTCATTCTGTCTTCCAGCTATATATCCTTTGTCAAATATATTCTCTAATAAATATTAGATATTTGAGGGAATTTCATATGTAAGGCAATATTTATATTTGTTATTAGCTTATATTATGTGAGCCATCAATATTTTAAATTACTTAACCATCTTAAAATATCACCATCTAGTCTTATTGCATACATTTGGAAATAGTATTATGTAAAGACACACACACACACACACACACACATAAACAACCAGAAAAACACAAGTAAACCTCCTGAAAAGCAAACATTTACAAAGCCATGACTTTAGAAGAAAGTGAAAACTAGCTAGTGTTACCTCAGGAATGAACACCCATGGCCTTTTAACACTTCACTTAGAAAACCAGAAACACTTAGTCAAAGCATCCAAAAGAACAGTGTGTCAGCTTTATAATTAGTTAGAATCAGTCTGTGCTATTAACATTGCCTAGCTGCTCTTCTGTGTCTGTAGTAAGAGACACCTATGACATTTTTGTGCAGTGACATCTCATTTATGCAACATTATGCCCCTCAAAGAAAGATAGCCATGTTGTGGGGAAAGGAGGGCCTGTGTTGGAGAGAGTTCCCATATACCTTATACCTAGTTTCCCCTATTAAGATCTTATATTAGTATATTTATTATAATTAATGAACCAATAATGATACATTATTAGTAACTAAAGTTCATGTCTAATTCACATTTTCTTTGTTTCTACCTAATGTCCTTTTTCTATTTCAGGGTCCCACCCAGGGTAGCATGTCGTTCAGTTATCATGTCTCTGTTGGCTCTTCTTGGCTGTGAGATTTTATTAGACTTTCTTTCTTTTTGATGAGCCTTGACAGTTTTGAGGAGTGCTAGTTAGATATCTTGTAGAATGTTCCTCAGTTGGGATTTAGCTAACATTTCTCTCATTGTTAGACCGAGTTTATGATTTTTGGGAGAAGGACTTACAGAGGTAGGTAAAATGACATTTTGAGGACATCGTATCATCCTATAACATCATGTTAGTATGAGTTATCACTGTTGATGCTGACTTTGATCACCTGGCTGATATTATGTTTATCAGGTTTGTCCATGAAAAAGTTACTCTATTTATTCCACTTTGCATTCTTTACTCTTCAGAAGGAAGTCACTATGCAGAACTCATACTTAGGGAATAGTCAGCTTGTTGTCTTCCTCTAGTTCCTTAAGGATGGAGTATCTGAAAAAAATATTTGTAATTCTTTTGCACTGAAAATTTGACTCTTTGCCCCATTTTTTTGCATAATTTGTTTATGTCATTGAGTCAATATACAGCCATGACTATCAATATTACACCTTGGGTTACAATTCAATGCTAGGTCAATTTTTTGTTGCTTGACATATTCCAGCTTTGGCCGTTGGGAGGTCTTTCAGTTGGCTTCTGTGTCTCTTTGGCACACCCTTGTTATTCATGTTTTCCCCTCTCTCTCTTTCCTTCAATCCTTCTCTGTCTTTTTTGCCTTTCAGTTTGTGAAGTTTTGATTGACATGTATTCAAGCTCACAGATTCTTTCCTCTTGCTTCCAGTCTACTGACACAGTTTACTAAAAAGGGTTTTTCAATTCTATCACCATGTTTTTGATTTCTAATATTTCCTGTTATTCTTTATTAGAGTTCCAGTCTCTCTGCTCCCATTCTCATCTGTTCTCATGTGGTATCTACCTTTTCTGTCTAAGTCCTTAACATATAAAGTATAGTTGTTTTAAATTTCCTCTCTGATAATTCCAAAAATCAGTGTCATAATTGAATCTAGTTCACATATTTGTTTTATATCTTTAGAATATGTTCCTTTTCTGCCATTTGACATGCTTTGTACCTCTAAAATCTTTTATTTTAAGCCTTTTATTTTGAGGTAAAAAGGCCTATAGTGTGAGGATTTATGTAACTCTATCAAGGAGTCTGGCATACTGTCCAGTGAAAGCAATTCCTCTGGTCCTTGTTTTCATCTTACCTTTTGATTTTGGGTTTTCCTAAGTACTCTCCCTCAGAGAGAGTCTATATCTTTCAAATCTTTGAATTTTAACCCACTGCTATTTTACTGAGGCCAACTGGCTGATGATAAGGTGTAAAGGAGCAAAAACATTCTATAATTGAATGATTAAATCTCAGTCTCTTAGTGGGTCTGTGTCCCTGAGCTGTGACTTCCACAAGTGTTTTTTCAGTGGTCTAGGTTTCTCCCACCTTTAGATGAGAAGAGAATCAAAGGAGTAGGACATTACAAATGCCCTTTCCCCCAGTGTTACAAAGCTCTGGCAAATTCTTCTACTCTGGAGAATAGAACATTGATATAACCTGTTTTCCTCCCTAACAAGGAGCATGAACCAGAAGGGATTTTTGCCAAATCCTCACCAGGAGGACCTTATTGGGTTCCTGGAGGTAAAAACCCTCAGAAGTGTTGGGGGGCCTCTCTAAGTCTCTCTAAGACTGCCACCTCTAGGAGTTTCTCATGACAGTTCATGCTCAGTCTCTATCAATTCATGAAGGAAATCAAAATTATTTATTTTTATGTGCTTAGAGACTATTTGTTTCTAACACATAAAAATATTTCAAAGGCTTATTAGAAAATGGAAAGAAGGAAGGGATTTTAGCAAAGGCATTTAAAAAGACAAAAAATTAAAGGAATACAGATTGGAAAATAAGATGTAAAATTACATGTATTTGGAGATGACATGACCTTATATATAGAAAATTCCAAGGAATCTGCCAAAAACAAAATAAATTATAAGAATTTATTCATGGTATTTCTGTATACTATCAATGAGCAATGTGAAAATGAATGAAGTAAGTAAACGATTCCTTCTATAACATCAAAGAGAATAAAATATTAAGGAATAAATTAAAGAAGTGCAAGACTTCTATACTGAAAGTATTAAGGCAGTACTTGCCAAATTAATTTATGGATTCAGTACATTTTCTATGAAAATTCTAGCTGTGTTCTTTGCATAAATTGGCATTCTCATTCCTAAAATTCACATGAAAATTCAAAAGACCCACTTAGGATAACCAAAAGATTATGAAAGAAGAATAAAATTGGAAGATTAGGAATTCCTGATTTCTAAGTCTACTGCAAAGAAACAGTAATCAAGAATGTATGACACTGGCAGGATAAACATAGAGGTCAGTGGGGTACAAACTAGAGCCCAGAAACAATCCAGACATCTATGATCACTTGATTTCTTTAAAAAAATTTTTGTAATGTTTATTTATTTTTTGAGAGACAGACAGAACATGAGTGGGAGAGAGGCAGAGAGAGAGGGAGACACAGAATCTGAAGCAGGCTCCAGGCTCTGAGCGGTCAGCACCAAGCCCAACACAAGGCTCAAACTCACTGCCTGCAAGATCATGACCTGAGCAAAAAGTCAGATGCTTAACTGACTGAGCCACCCAGGTGCCTCTATGATCAATAGATTTCTGACACGGGTGGCAGTATATAATTTCAGGAGGAAAGAATGTCTTTTCAATAAACAGTGCTGACACAACTAGATATTCATTACAAAAAATCCATGAATTTGTACTATTTATATTATATGCAAAAATTAGTTAAAATGGGATCATAGGCCCTAAACATAAATGTTAAACTGTATAACTCTTAGAAGAATACATAGAAATAAATCTTCATCACATTGGGCTAAGTGGTAATTTGTTAGGTACAGCAGCAAAAACAAAGCATAAAAGAAAAAGTAGATAAACTTGATTTCAAAAAAATTAAAAACTTTTTGCTACAAAAACATATAAAAAATATGAAAATGCAACAAAGTTAGAACATAATTCCAAATCATATTTCTGATAAGGGACTGATACCCAGGACATATAAATAATTCTTGCAAGGCATTAATAAAATGACAACTCAATTGAACATGGGAAATGGAAATCAAAATCACTATGAGATACTGCCTTCACACCCACTTGGAAGGCTATAATCAAAAAGATAGATAATAGCAAGTGTTGGTGATGATGTGTGAAATTGGAACATTCATTTCTTGCTGGTTGGAGCATAAAATGGTGTGGCTACTTGGAAAACAGTTTAATAGTTCCTGAAAAAGTTTAACATATGGTTACATATGGGATACCATAATTATACTCCTTGGTATATCCCTTCATCCCTGCAGGAAAACATATATCCACACACAAACTTATACATAAACAGGCATAGCAGCATCTATCATAATAATAAGACACGTAGGTATAAACTTAGGCAAAGAGGTGAAAGATCCGTACTCTGAAAACTATAAAGCATTGATAAAAGTTACTGAAGATGACACAAATAAATGGAAAGATATTCCATGCTCATGGATTGGAAGAACAATTATTTTTAAAAAATTTAATGTTATATTTGTTACTTATTTTTAAGAGTGAGAAAGAGACAGACCATGAGTGGGGAGGGGCAGAAAGAGAGAGAGAAAGAAAGAGAGGTTGAGAGAGAAGAAGCAGTGTCCAAAGCAGGCTCCAGGCTCTGATCTGTGAGCACAGAGACCTATACAGGCCTTGAACCTGAGCTGAAATCAGACCTTTAACCAACTGAGTCACCCAGGCTCCTATAGTGCTAGTTGACCGGTCTCAAGCTGCCTTGGGCTTCAGTTTAGTCAGACCTGGCATTTGCCTGAAATGCAGTATCTTCCAAACTGCTGGGCATGTTCCTGTGTTGTCCCCTGTGAAATTTTCATTGGAGGGCACGCCTATAATCAGACCAACTTTCTGCCTCCCCCCCACGGCTGGGGCCGAAGGCTCACTTGGGCCTGGTTTTCCTCTCCTCACCCCAGGGCAGGAGTCAACTTTAGAGAGTGGTGCAGAGTGGTGCTGGTCCCTGTCAAGGCTGCTTGCACACTGCCAGGCTTGTGGCCCTGGTTGAATGGGCTCAGGCCAAGAGCCTATCAGAGCAGATGTCATTCAGCCGGACTGGATTGGCCAGGACAGGGCACCCAGTTTTAACAAAGTGCTCCCAGCTCTTTTGTAGGAGGGGACAGCAGCCACCATTGCTATTGCCAGGACCAAGGAGTCACAAAGTGCACAGGTCAGGAGACAAGGTGTTGACACTGTTTGTGGTGCTTTTCTGGGTTTGGGGACCCACAGTGCTGGGACTTAGGCAAGCATGATTAGAAAGGGCACATCTGTCATAGCCAGTGTTGACACTCCACTGCTTCCCGCAGGTGGCTCTGTGTTTATGCTGGGGTGTGGGGGGAGGGAAGTGGTACCCAGCAGCTCCTTTGCTCCTGGAGAAGTATCTCAGTGAATCCGGTCCTTAGGGACAGGCTCTAATGCTCCTCCCATATGCCTCAGGCAGTTTTCTAACAGCTGCTCCTAGCTGTATTTCTGCTGCCTGCTTGTGGCTTTTGCTGTGTCTTTTAAGGTGGGGACTTGGCTTCTATTTGCCCTCAGGGATCTCCCATAGCTGAGCCAAATGATTGTTAAAATCCCAGGCTTTAAGTCCCACTAGTTATAAGAACTCATAACATTTGAGCCCTCTAGTTTTGAAAGCCAAATGTTACGGGGGATTTGTTTTCCCTGCAGTGTGAGGGTCCGTCTCTCTTCCCTCTCCAGGCCTGCAGCTCCCTCCCTCCTAGGGATGCCCTGCAGTCCCTTAGATGTGGCCTCTTCTCTACCTTTACTTGTGGATTGTGTTCTACCAGTCTTTGGGTCGTTTTCTAGGTTGTGTATACTAATGTGAGTGTTATCCAGTTGTATTTCTGGGACAAGGTAAGCATACCTCCTACCCCACCATCTTCCCAGACTCTAATCTGAATTGAATTTCTTAAAGTAATGTAAGATAAATGCTAAGTATTTTTTTAAAAAATTGTCGTGGCCCGCCCCAGCCAGCAGGGTTCTTGATCCTGAGGGAGGGAGAGAAAACAGGAAGGGGGACTCACAGATAGTAAAGACAACACAGGATATCCGATCAAGCCTCTTCTTGTTTATTGAGAAAACACCCTATCTTATAAAGGTTCAAGGCAGGAAAACAAGGCAGCTGACCTAGGTCGGTTGCTAGGAAACAGGGTTAAGGGATTAAGGCTGGAGTAAAAGAGGAACCGGACTAAAGTGTTTTAGCATAGCCCCTGAGGGGCTGATGCTACCCTGCCTGCAGGCGGTTGATCTTTGATCTTCTGGCTTCTCCTGACAGGGAGTGGCGCTCCCCTGCCTATTTTGCAACTCCCCTCAGGGAGTGACATATCTGGCTAGCAAACGGCCAAGCAGCTGAATCTTTGCCGCTCCCCACAAAAAATATTTTTTGTTAATTCATTTTTTGTGTTAATATATCCTCTACAACGTATCAATGATGAAAATCAAAAGGAAATGAGTTGCTTTATTCATATACTTAATAACTGTAGTATTTTTTCCTTTCTTAAAACATAGGACTCTTTGAAATACAGGTACTCAGGTTTGACTATATTAACAAGGAGTTAATTTAAAGGAACATCTGGTTGTTTCTAATTGCTTAGGATGGGGAAAAAGAGACCCAGATGCTTACATAATTCATTCCTCCATCTCTCTCTAGTTGACAATAACACTAGCTTTGCAGTAGATACAGTAAGAACTCAGCACTGTTTGAGCTTATGCATGCCTAAGTGAAACATATACATTGATATTTTTCTAAATTTCTTAAATTGAAGGTAAACCCAAACATACTGTACATGTGTCTGTATTTATACTTTAATTATAAGTTTGAAAAATATTTATTGCAGCTACTTAGACCACTATAGGAAAGATACATGTGGTGGGAAGAATTCTAAGATGGGCCTCAAGAACTGCGCCCTCTAGTGTACACGCTCTGTATAATCCCTACCCTCGAGTGAGGATGTGAATATGACAAATGCAACTATTATGATAGATTACATTATATGACAGATGTGAAGGAATTTTATAGATATAAAGCTAATCAGCTGACTTTGATTTAATCAAAGGGGGATGATCTCAGTGGGCCTGACCTAATCAGCTGAGACCTTTATAAAACATCAGAAGCATCTGAGAAGCTATCTCAGTGGCCTTGAAGAAGCAAGCTGTCAATAGTTGTACACTGCAAGAAAATGAATCCTACTTACAAGGATGAGAGTTGAGAAGAAGACCCTCAACCTCACATGAGACCACAGCCCCAGACAGCATCTTGGTCACAGCCCTGGTCGGATTCCTTGATTCCTGATCTAATACGTGAGGTAATAAGTGTCACTGTTTCAAGCTTGTGGAGGTTTGTTGTGTAACAATGGAAAAGTAAAACAGTACATGCAGCCTATCACAAGGACTTGAATTTGATAGTTTGTGCATGGTAGGCACTGATTCATACTCCTGTCATAAATTTTAGTTTAACGAAGTAGAGTTAGAGGCACCTAGGTGGCTCAATCTGTTGAGCGCCAGACTCTTGATTTCAGCTCAGGTCGTAATCACCTAGTTTGTGAGTCTGATATTGTGGAGCTTGCTTAGGATTCTCTCTTTCTCCTCTCTCTTTGTCCCAGTCCCACTTGCACTCTTTCTCTCTCTCTCTCTCTCAAAATAAATAAATGAACTTAAAAAAAAGTACAGTTAATTTTAAAAAGAACTTTCATGTATCAAGGATTGTTTCTATCCTGACATTAGCAAAAAGTTTATTAGTAGAAACTTTTTAAGTGTGGCACCACAGGTAAATCTGAAGCATACTTGTTCCCAGCTAAAATTGATTTAATGTATATCCTTGGATATAAAAGATTCTCTACTACAGACAGACTAAGAAAGAGGATTATTGTAATACATTGAAAAATAAAAGAGACTTACAGCATAACCAATTGAAGTTTAGCTTCTAATGCTCGGACTATTTTCCGAGTTGATTTGGTTTGTGAGGCAGAGGTGAAAAGTGGCTTACCAAAGAAAAGGGTTTCTTTTTTTGAGACACGCAACTGCAAAGGGAGATGTAGCAGGAGGAGAGTAAACGGATGTGTTCTTCCATAAGCATTAGTTAGCTTTGCAAAAATACTTGAGGAATTCAGAAACCTTTCTAAAGGAGGAATAGAAGAAACAAAAGAAGTTTTATTTTAATATTCTTTTTTCTCTTTTGTTTTTGTGTTTTCAGAAGTAGAATAGTAAGTAAGCAAGAATTTTTTTTGACTATTAAAAGAAAACTTGCCATAGTATGCCATAGTATTAACTAACATGGTCATTTAATAAAGTACAAAATATCGGATGGGCAAAGGAATATGCCTAATAACATCATTTTGCATGAGAAAGAGAATCATGGCCACAGAATTAGCAAATATTTAGAAGACCAATTACAGCAGAAATAAGGTACAGAATATATTATCAGAGCAGTTTAGAAGGATCCATCCTCAGTGGTAAAATAAAGGGCAAGATACAAGGAAAACAGTCATCGCTTTTATGTAATTAGAAAACAAATAGAGGAGCCATGTTATTGTGCATACCCATTAACTATTACAAATTGTATTGGAACAGTTAAGAAGTGCAATGAATAACCAATTAGTCTACGATACTCATCATTGCCAGAGTGAGTGCTAAATATAAAGTTTGTTAAGTAGACTTTGCATTTTATTTTACCAAAGCCTCTTTGTGATTTTTGTCTGAACCTTGATGAAGAGTTGGACTTTATTTGTGCCTTGCATGTAATTACCAACATTTTACTTTTTCTGTCCCTCTCCCTAATTAATACATGGTAACCTCCCAACTGATCAACTTCTGACATCCTTCAGGAACATTTAATTCTTTCATTCAATCAAGATCACTTTTTAGACAAACGGATAAACAGAAAACTCAGTGAAATTCGTTAGACTACTTTAGTCAGGGTTAAAAATGTCAATACCAGTGTTTTTATACCACTTTTCATTAGGGATTTCAAGTCACCCTGAAGACTAGAGGCACAGAAAAGTATAAATTTTCAGGGAAGCTAATATGTTTCTTTCTTCTTTTTCCTTCTATTAGTTTTGGTTCCATAAACTTCATGTGTGACTCCCTTGGGATATAGGAAGTGCTTGCACACTACCCTTTGGGGACTATTCCTCCTTAAAACTTACCCAGATATTCTTTGATTATTTTACATTGATCATTTTGAATTTTCCTCTCAAATATATCTAATTTTTGGAGCTGTTTTATGTTTCTTGAATTTTTTAATGTTTATTTTTAAGAGAGAGAGAGAGAGGGAGAGAGAGAGAGAGACAGAGTTTGAGTGGGGGTGGGCAGAGAGAGAGGGAGACACAGAATCTGAAACAGGCTCCCAGCTCTGAGCTGGCAGCACAGAGCCCACCTGCTGTGAGATCAAGACCTGAGCCAAAGTCGGATGCTTAATCAACTGAGCCAGCCAGGCGCCCCTGTTTCTTGGTTTATAAGGGTCAGCTCCTGGCTGATGTGACCCTGGACACTTGATCTGCAATTCTAAGATAATACTTCCTCCTACCAAAGCATCAGCTCCCCTTGGTATTAGTTGTAAGTCATGTTTCTGACATCTTATTCATATTTTTATTAGGTTTCTTTGGGGTCTAATTTCCTTTTCTGTTCTAGTAGCACTAATACCACTCCTTTTCTAGTAGTTTAAGATCAGTAAGAAATGAGAGACTTTACTCATTTATTTCATTTTATCTTAAAGAAATTACTCTCTCCTTCTTGTTTTATCAGCCTACATTTCTTCACTTTGTTTTCATTCTTATAACGCTCCTGTGCTTGAAATAATTTTGAAACACATATGATTTGAAAGCATTTTTAAAAATAAAGCAGAGAAACCAAATGTTCTGCCAAAGCCCTTGAAATTGTCTTCTTCAATTGTAGGTGTGCTCATTTTATTTGCTTCTTTTTCCCCTCACATCCACTTAAGATTATAGTTTATGCTCCTTAAAACAATGACCTCCATTTCTATTTATTTGTTTGTTTTTAATAAAATATAGCATATCTCTTTGGTTAAAGCTCCTTTTTTTGTGTGCCTGAAATCTAAAGCAGCAACAAGAGCCTACATTATGAATGAAGCTAGGTCCTGATGTTGCTCCGTGCTAGGGATAGTGTTTACAGTTTGAATGCGGTACAGCCAATCTACTCTCGCCTGTTTTACACTGGTATACATCTATCTCTGCAGTTTCAAGTCTTGGTTTATAATCTAAGTAAATAAACATGCTAAAGGTGACCAAAAAAAAAAAAAAAGTTCACCTCTAACCTACTGCACACAGTGTTTTCTCTCTATGTTTTATCTTAGCTGGCCTCACAACCTATCCAACATGGCAGCCTGCATGTCTTCATTAAGGCCTAGCGTGGTTCCCCATCATTTGTATAGTGTGGCCTGCCTCTCGTTTCCTAAGATCCACTTGTACAATGCTGCCTATATAAATGGCATAGGGCTCCACACACAGAAGGTTCCTGTGCAAGACAGTTCTCTGCTGTCACTATCTTAAAATTCCTTTTTTTAGTATCTTAAAATTCTTAATAATTGTTACCAAAGGACCCACAGTTTCCTTTTATACTGGGCACCATAAATTATGGAGTTGGTCTAGCCAGTCAGGGCTGCTTTTTGCTACAGTTAACTGCCAAGGTCACAATTCCATGTGACTGAGTTTTAAAGTCAGTCATCCAGGTCACATCAATTAAACACCAACGCCTAATCATCAAGGCAAACAAACCAAAACAGCAAATGAGAAGTTATTGTAATCTGATAACCCAACATGGTCATGAAATCCTAATGCTCGTGTTTGCTAAAGCACCGCTAAATCTCACAGCCTCCACTTCTGGCTGCTCTAGGTATAATTCGTCCCTGCTTGTGTGCATCGCCTGCTTAACTTTACCTCTGGTCTGTTCTCCATGTTCCAAACCAAATATATTAGATATTTTGGAAATGAGAAAGGCCCAATACATACAATCCTCTTATACCATCTAGATGCAGAACTACCTGAAAGATAGACAAGAATTGAGCCTTTAGAAATCAAAATGTCAACTTTGTTAATGATAAAGTGAAATGAGGTAGGTTGGTAAATTTGGTCCAATGTCATGTTAACACTCCCTCCCCTGAAATTATCCTCCTCTAGCTACAGATCTTGCCCAACTCAGCCTAGTACTACCTTCTTCCTAAAAGAAGGTAGGATTGGATGCTTCCTGCCAGCAGCTGCCCCTCTGCCCCAACTACAGAGATAATAGAAAAGCAGACCCACACATGCCCCAGTACTTTAGAATACAGTGATTAAATAAGACAACTTTCCTTCTTTGAGGAGGAGTGAATGAAGAAATATGTCTATAAATCATGAACTCCAGTCACACAGATTACTGAAGGCAGGGAGAAAGGAAGTTCTTATAATTGGTGGGGGTGGGGCAGAGAGATTATAGGACAGGATCATAAAATACCCTATTAGATATACTTCTAGTCCATCTAGGAGAAGGATTTTAGGTCAAATCTTTTTGAAGAAATCCAAAGGCTCTTCTCTAAAAGAACTTATTAGAAGGCTACTTCAGGAACACAGATTTTGAAAGATTTTAATGTACACACAAGAAAATTGAGAGTAAAAGCAAACCTGTGATTCTATTTGTGAAGTAGTAGAAATCTGAGGCTAAACTCAGGTATTTTCATAACTTAATAACATTCCTTGGGGTGCCTGGGTGATTCAGTAAGCGTCCAACTCTTGATTTTGGCTCAGGTCATGATCTCACCATTTGTGGGATCGAGCCCCACATTGGGCTCTGGCAGCATGGAGTCTGCTTGGGATTCTCTCTCTCCCTCTCTCTCTGCTCCTCCCTCCCTCTCTGTCTCTCTCTCAAAATAAATAAATAAACTTTAAAAAAAAAGCATTTCTTTTTTTTATTTCAAAAATTTTTAAAGATGTGTGCTTTTAATTTGCAACTATAATTTAATTTATACTGTAGACTATACATTCGAGTTTCTTCCTGGTATCCCATTTAATTTTGAACTGTGCAGTCTACATGTCCACTGTAATGTCCACTATGGAACATTATACACAGTTATATTCTCATATTCCTGATTTCTCTATTAAGGAAATAGAAATATGTTCTACTAGATACCTAAGAGTATTCCTCTTTCAGCTCCATAATTTCCCAAGATGGCCCTCTACTGCCTGAGGAGGGGTCATTAGGTTCACCTGGATAAACCATTGCTAGTGACCGATACAACAAAAACCAACCAAGGATTTCTTAGGTAGGGATTGGATATAAGGCAATGAAAACATTCCAAGTGTCCCTCATTTGTTACTATGTGTTCCAGACCATATGTGTTTCCAGATCTTCTCCCCACTTTTCTCCACACTTCTCTCTGCCCTGGGATGACTTCTTACATGGAACATGTGAACAAATCCCCTGATTTCTAGCTTCAGGTTAGAGTAGAGCAATGGTGAGCTTAGGTGGAGATGGATGGAGGGAGAAAACAGTGAGATCAGGGTAGTTAGGTGTCGCTCTGGCTCCCATGCCCAGGGGATGCCAGTCGTGTCTCTTCCCTGAAGCTCACTGCTCCTCTCAAGGCTCTCCTTTCGATAGTACACTTTCCTTCTAGTTTCTAGGAACCACCATTGTGGTGTTCGCTGCCCCAGACGACTGTGTTATTTCTTGGGGTTCCCTTACACCAACCGACATCTTTCTAAGTGGTCCCTTTGCGAACACCCTAGGGTAATTCTAATTTTAATGTGTCCCATCTATTTTATATAAACACCCAGACAGACACAACCTGCAGTGGAACTGTCTCTCTAAAAGCATGTAAATCACTTGGTATGCAGTAAACCAGAGTATTTTCTGGTGTTAGGAAAGGCAGTAAATTTAGTGGCAGGTTGGTAGGGGGAAATCTTCAGCTATTTTGTTTACATCAGTGGCATTTTAATAAAAGGTAGCTTGTACCATGTTCATACAACCTGGCTGGTCTCTTACTTACGGAAGTGCTTCTCATGGATAAGTATTTAAAGAACTCCAAGCAGGGATGTTTTCTCATTCATCTTTGTTACCTGCCATGGAAAGGCCTTTTCCTGAGAACATTATGATTATGTATGGGATATTGTCTGATCAACATATTTCTATTTAAGGATGCCAGATACTTAAAGTGACGATCTTCCAGACTATACAATATTAGCATCCATTTAGAGCCCTTGTTTCATTTTAATAAAAAAGAATCATTTACAAAACAGCTTAATTCAATGTGCTGGTTAAAAGAAAAAAAAAGATGCTGAATTAGTCAACTGGTATACGGCAGTCACACTACTTTCCTGAAAAGTAAAATCAAATTGCATTTCTGAACCTTGTTATTCACCTAGTACTCCCAGCCTATTGCCATTTTGGAACTTTTTAGCTTCATACAGGTGAATACAAAACCGCACAGCAGGAAAACACAGAAAAATTTGGAATCTTAAAATGAAATAGCTATATGAAGCATGGAGTTTTTGTTTGTTTTTTAATAGCTACTGGTGGTTTTCTTCCTTTTTTTTTTTTTTAACCAAATAAATTCTCTTAAGGGAGCATTTATAGAAGACACCATGCATTTTCAGATACAAGTGAAATGATACACCCCTTAGACATAGGGCTTCCCATAATGTGCACAAGAGAAGTCTGTTTGTCTTTGTGCTGCATTTAATATGTTCTGTTCTCCTTAAGAAACTTCTGAGGATAACAACTGGAGGCATTTGTGTTACTGCCTTATATCTCACCATCTCTAGATTGCTAAAAAAAATTGGATTAAGTTGTGAGCAAGTAGGAGTTTTTGAATTTCTCTTCAGGATGGAGTATTGCTCTAGAGTGCTAAGAGAATAAAACAGGGTTACTAGTATGTTTTTGTCTGTCTAGGAATCTGGCTTCAACCTGGAACCCTTTATAATAAACCACTAGGGGAAACTCTCCTGGGAAAAGACACCTATGAGCTTAGGTTTAAAGAAACAATGTTTAGCCTTTGTTGTTTCCTTGTTGGGCTGCAAAATATCAAAGGACATTAAGGCATTTTATGAAACGTGGTTTAAATACTGATGATAGATCTTCTCCATTCTCCCAGCATTCATTGAATACATAGAAGTGTCTAATTGTTAAAATAACTAGAACAAACAAAAGATAGGAAAATATTATGTACATAGGAGTCAACAGTTTGAAATGGATTATTAATGAAGTAAATTAAGAACCATCTGGTTTTCCAATCTTGATTAAATTAGAGCGTAATCAGTATGACTGGATCAGCTGTGGAACATACAAAACAGTTACATATAAATGAGTCATGTGTAATAATTGTCTACATATTTCAAACAAGAACTCTGTACTGAACCCTAGAAAATATACAAAGCAGATACCTATTCCCCCAGTTTTTCAGTTCAAATTACTGTTAGGAATATTTCATCACTTAACATTTATAGGAATCTGCTTTCTTTTTAAAATGATGAAGCACTTCTTCATACATTTTAAATTTCTACTCTTCACCCCATGAGAGACGAAGACAAAAGAATGAGTTAGAGACCTTGTTTTCATATAGCTTGTACACCCCCAGGGGAAGAAAAGAGTCGCACATGGAATATCAGTGAACACTATAAAACAATCCCAAAACAGATTCCAGGAATTCAGTAATGATTCACACGCTCCATAATTTTCAGAGGTAAGTGATTGCTCCTGCACAAAATTTGACAAAGTATGTGTGCAGAGTTGCTGTTTTCAGTGAATAGTTGGAAGCTCTATAGGTGTGGTTCTAGATGAAAGTTTACATTTTATTTATTTATTTTTACATTTTAAAGTCAGCATCTAGGAAGCTGTGCCACGTTACCGGTGTTTGATCAATGTTGATTAAATGAAAAAAATCAAGGAGTATGAATCCCTCTTCACTGAGAAGATGGTCTCCCATCCATCACTGCATTCTGAACTCTGCAGGCATCTGGAGTTACACTTCCCAGTTGCCATGGTTGCTTATTGCTTAAGCTGCACTATTGCTAACGCTTTCAGCATTCCTAGTCATAGTGTTTGTTTTACAGTCATTATCCTTCTCTCTGTCAGAGGCTTCCGACATTTCATTGAAGGAGTGGGCACTGCGGAGGTTGCCCAGAACCAGGCCCAGAAAGGATACTTGGCCCAACATTATAGTGCTTCCCTCTTTGCTCCAGAAAATGTGTTTCTGTTTTATCTTTCCTGAATCCCCACCCTCCGCCCCCATCTACTCTGCCTCTTGTTTAGCTTGTTTGCATTTTAGATTCCTGGAGCACTGTCTGGGCTCACTCTGGCTGTTTGAGACCTGCTCAGGTCCTGGAAGGCTGCTTTGGAATCGTCTCTTGTCCCTTGTCCCTGGCTTGTAATGTGCCACGTATTGAATCACTTCTGATTATTTCTTTTTCTTTACTTAATCTTCATGATTGACTGTGTCGTTGACTTTGTGGAGCTATTTTTAGTCTAGGCTGCCTTCTCTATAATATATCTTTGGATTCTAAACATGCCTCAAGCAAGTCCTTAGTATAGCGCCCAAACTACCTCTAACAATATCAGGCAGATAACTGTGAAAGGAAAGAAACAGACCAAAGGCTTCTAACATAATTTATATGTAGGGACCTAGGTATCCTTCATGGAGCAGACCATTTCCTAAGAAATGACAGATCATAAGATTTCAGATTTAATTAACCACTTTGTAATTAATACAGGTGGTGAGCAGATATTAACATAGTTTCTAAGGATCATATTAGGACCAGAAATATGTGACCTTCTAATTTTTTTTGTCTATTCAATGGCAAAGTGATTCTCTATAAATACCCATAACATAAAATTATATGTATAAATAGGTTCCTGCTAATGACCTACAATACAAATATTTTATATTATTCTTAAATACATCTCTTCTTTTTGTTTTGGGGGTTTTGTGTGTTGTCTACTTTCATGATCATCTCAGATATGATATGAGTTGTAGATGAAAAAGGCGTGCATCACAATCATCAGTGGCATGGAAGGTAAACCCAGAGAGCAATACGATGCTCCTTTGAGAAATCCTGTATCTGCTAAGCTGTTGAGCATAAAACTAAATATTATGCAAGGACATTTGAACAATGATGACTATGTCAGACAATGAATAAGAAGGGGTAGAGTTGAAATGAAAACATATTTTAGGTACTGCTTACTCAATTATATATTTGTTTCCTTTTTATGGATAATCAATAATGATACGTGATTTAAAAGTCAGAGTCTAAACAAGTCTAAAAGAGTTCTTTAAAATAAAGTAAAATTTATAACTAAAGGAGCATTGTCATTTCATTAAAATCTTTTTTAATGTTGTGTGAAATAATGATACCTGTTAATATTGATAAAAGGTAGATTAAATGTAGTAAGGGAATTATGTAATAATGAGTTAACCTGTTTGTAGGCTGCCTGTGTTAGTCTGAAGTCCCAGGAAAAGACTCTGAAGTGGACATTTGTATTTAGGAAGTTTATTAAGGCCTCCCCCATGATCAAGTGAGGGAGAGTGAAAAATGTCCGATCATGCAGGAAAGTTAAACTGGATGGAGCAATAAGACAAATGCATCAGCTTCTCAGTGGGCTGTCTCAACAGAACATTTAGTAGCTCTTCAGAAAATGGCGTGTCCTGAGTAAGGAGGCCTTGGCATTTTATACTCAGATCAGGTCATTGGATGTAAGCTGCATTGGATCAGGTGGACAGTATGTGATGTGATTCTCTTAGGCTGAGAATAATTCTTAGAGAAGGACTCACCTAAGATCCATTCAGTGTCTCTACTCCTAGCAGCTGTGGGTTTCTCTGTCCTACAGAGAACTTCAGGGTGACATACTTTATAACCACTATAGTGTACCTCTTACCCAACTTGGGTCCAGTTGCTTCATGGGAAAGTTCTGGAAAAAGCTCCTCTAAGTTTCTGATTATTTCCCTATGGAAACTAAAAATAGGAAAAACCTTAAGGGAAACTACACTCTGCTATTGCAGGTTGATTCAAGGTCACCACTGGTCCTACTGACCACCTTACTCTTTTATCCTTTACAGCTACCCCTTCCACCAGCTAGGTGACCTGCCTACCTGGTGACTTATGTCACTATCTCTGTGAAGTCTGAATTTCTATTGAGCATAACATTCCCAGGCCATGAATGCTGCATTTTCCCCTTTATCATTTAAAATTATGCAAGGGTCTAATTTTAAGATCAAGAACAACTTTAATAGATCACTAGGGTCTGAAACATAGTCTTATTTGCCTCTGCTATGGAATAGCAGGCCTCCCTCTTCGTGATGATCAGGGACAGTTTACATGGAAGGTGATTTTCCTCTTATCAGCTGCACTCATTGTCTGAGGATCCAGAAATGACTAGATTAGGACTCTTGCTCAGGTTCCTCGTGAAAGCATTTTCTCTCTCACAACAGATCTCTAAATCTGAAGGTTTAGACCTCTAGATGTGACTAGCCCAGAGTTGTTCAGACAAGATGCAACTTTCTACAAGGGACCGCTGGGAGGGATGGTGAGCACCATTATCACCACTGCTTCTACCCCTTTGCTCCTGGAACCATGTATGCTACCTACTGGGAATACCTTATAATGACGATTGATTGACTTGGGATATATACACAGACACACACACAGATACCCACATATATGATATAATACATATGTACAAATATATTTATTATATATTTGTATACATATATTTATATATATGTAAATGTATATGTATATATACAAATAAATATTGCAGTGTCTACAAATATATGTATATGCATGTAATGTAATAGTGTAATGTACACATTATATTTATATAACTCATAATACATACATAATTTATAAATATAAATATCTATTAAAATATACATTTCTCCCTCTCCTTGTAGGATGTCTTCTCATCTTTGCCAAGTATCATCTAGTCTGGTAAGGTATTACCTTAATGAGGTCATCTGACATCTCAACACACTACAAGGCCTGCAGCTTCTGAAAGGTAAGTTATACAGTATGATCATCGGATCCCATGTCTTACCTCTTTGTCTTTAAAGTGGGCTCCTTCGCTAAGTCAGATGTGAGGGAAGTTCCTATGTTTGTATGTTGGACACTGACATAGATAGTGGTGCTACCTGAAGCACAAAGATAAATATCATATCCCAGTTAGAAGGGCTATAGCTGGATCTACTTGCCACAAGTGGCCTATTGATCTTGAGGAGTGGTACTATATGAAGTTGTCGTCTTTGCTCTTTGTTGGTGGCAGGACAAAATCCAAAAGGTGGATCAAGGAGTGTGATTTTTTATTGGAATTGCCGTGTCAGTTTTCTGGTCATTGAATCTTTATTTATTTTGATTTTATGTATTAACTAGTGCCCTTATTTTGCGCCTATCTCTCCTGCCCCTATATTCTCTTTATTATTTTCACAGCTAGCAATCTGTAAATCAAGCTTTCCTAGCTTTCAGGCTAACTTTGTAGCCTATTTTGATATTCATTCCCTTTATTTTTTACACACTTGGATTCTATTATGTTAGAGTCCTATCATCACCATTGCAAATTCAGCAAATTTAGTTTTGTTACAGTGTCCAATACCATCAGCCTGACTTACAAGAGTACAACCATCCTTGAGCTTCACAAAGGTACCCACAATGCAACTCCTGCTAGCATATGTTTTATCACTTTATGAAATGGGATGTAATCTAGGCTCCTCTGGGGGCATAATCAGTTGATGGGTTTTCTGGCATCACAAAGTATAGCGACTTGAGCATCCATCCTTACCTTTATCAGCCTTTGACCCCTTTTCTATCGTCTACTACAGTAGCCAGTGATATGTATATATAATATGGTACATTGCTTTCTCTAAGATTCTAATAGACAGTTTAGTAGTGTTAGTTCCCCAAGGTATTAAATCCTGGGTATAAATCCTTATATTGGAAGAATACTCTCAAATCAATAAGCTTCTCAACTTCTACCCCTATTTTCCACCTACCTTACCATAGCTCCATTGGGATCTAATATTACATATGCCCTCAGAGCATCTTCCAGTATGTGTGGACTAGGTTCTGCAGCTCCTTTGGGAAATAGACCCTTTCCTCCCTTGGAAGGCTTGGCACTTCCCTAACTGAATTATGTTGCAATGTGCCCAAAGTTAACAGTTTAGTGATCAGAAGAGAAAGTGAGGTGAGATCATATTGTCTTTATATCATCTCTAATTGAGGCAGGAATTCTGGCCTCTACGAGAACAGAGTGACTTACTTCTACACACCTAATAGGTTTAGGGAGATGCGAAGTTTCAAGATTTTAAGAACACTGTCAGATGTTCACACCCACAAGTCTCAGTGTCCCACTTCTCAATCAGAACCATGACCTTGGTGAAACAGACTGACTAGGATTGAGAGCTATGCTATTTCTATGATCTTCCTCTAAATGTGGGTAGATAAGTATCTCTTTGTATGCTGCCAAGGAGTCACTTTGACTTTTAGCTTATATTGCTAAAGCATCTATAATTGATGATTAATCACCCTCAGCCTTTCATTTTCTTTCTCCAAAGCATCAATGGCATTCAACACAGCTGTCTGATCCCATTCTCCTTATAATTAGAATATCCTGAACCTCCTGGAGCCCTGAGATATTGCATCCACCAGTACAGTGCATTGCACTGATGTCTTATAATCAATTTTCCACCAATAAATGCTTTAACAACTGTACTGCCACCGCACGCCAGGGATTATTAGGGCTCTACCTACTACCAGTGATAAGGTTCTTATTGTCAGCCTGTCTCCAAAATATTCTTCGAGACTGATTCATCAGATAATTCTTGGCTGAATGTATTAGTTCAGGTTCCCTGGAAAACAGACTTTGCAAAAGAGACATACATGCAAGACTACCATAGGCAGCACTAGTGGGGATGGTCTTTACCCACTACATAGTGGATGAGTAAAGAAGTAGGACTGGGCAGAGGGAAGAGGTGAACTGATATGGTCACAGAAAGCTTAGTCTGTCAATGGGAAGTTGAGATGTTTAGACTGACCTACCTTGAGGCAAGTCCACCACTGCCCTGCCGCATCCATATTTGTTTACAAGTACCAGCTTTCTAGTACCAGCCTCTGGATATGGACTTCCCTGGAAAAAAAGGGCATGACTAGATGATTGGGTTCTCTTAGCCTGAGAGTTATGCCTCTAGAGGTGCTCAGCCAGGAGCTGTCAGCCACTACGTGGGCAGCTGGGTGGTGCATGGCTCAGTCCACTCAGCTACCTAAGACTTTTCATTCCCATCTCCCTTCTCTTTGGTGTTTGCCTAGATTGCTATTTCAGTATTGTCCATACTACTACTCTCTTCCTCCCAAGTGGCTTTCCATTTTGCCCCTTGCAATAATCACCCAGCTGCGATGACTCACATGCCCACTCCCTCTTCTCTTGCTCCTGGATGGCGGAGTACTGTTGCAGCAGATGTAAAACTATGCAGACCTGTCCTGGTACAAATTCATGCTGTGCAACTGCAGTTACATTTTCACAATTATAAGCACAAACATATGAAATCACCTCAGGCAATGCTTTGACAGCTCCCTAGGGTATTGCTCAATTCTGAAGAACACTATGAAATAGCCTAAAAAAAAATATGCTTGACTACCCAGCAGCAGAATACACAGACAGAACTAAGCCAGGCCTCAAGCAAAGTAAATTCCTTCTCCAACCGCTTGACAATGTTATGAAATGATAATGCAAGTTATGCATAACTAACAACTTAAAATTCATACCTACTGAAATATTTCTCAGTGTAAAAAATAGTGTTAAGTTCATTGTGTAAAACTATGTGAACAAAGAAAAAGATTTTAAATTCCTATTTCCCTTTCACCTTGGAAAATACTTCAGAAGAGAATAGGAGAAGATATTTCACTCAGAAATACTATTGAGCACCTACTATGTGCCAGGCACTAATCTAGGAATTGGAGATGGACCAGTAAGAAAATTGCCAAATATTGCTGAAATTGTAGCATTTTCCACTTGCTGTTCTTCAGTTGTTTCCTTCTCTCCTCCATCTCCTCACTTTCCCACATCCCTTCCTGTGTCATTGCCGCATTGTCCAGCTGACTCAAACCTAGTTCAGCTCTAGCACAGTCTTCTCTTCTCTTACTCTACCTCCTCCTGTAGCAACTCCACATTTTCCGTATTTCTATCTCTTCCCCTTTCTTTATTACCACTTCTTTTTTACTCTAGTTTTTAAATTCCTCAATGACCAGAACAATCATATTGTTTTTTGTATCTCAGACATACCACACAGTGCATTTGACTTACGTGTTTTTAATATATGAAAGACTTTGTAAGATTTTGTATATGTTGATAATGTATGAGGATGAAGGTTTGAACTGATGTCCTAATAATTACAGCTAGATATCAGTTTTTGTTTGATTAAAAAAAAAAAAAACACCTGGGTGGCTCAGTCAGTTGAATGTCCAACTCTTGGTTTTGGCTTAGGTCATGAGCTCACAGTTCATGAGTTTGAGCCCTACATCGGGCTCTGCACTGGCAGTGCAGACCTGTTTGGGATTCTCTCTCTCTCTCTCTCTCTCTCTCTCTTTCTCTCTCTCTCTCTCTCTCTCTCTCTGCCCCTCCCACACTCCTCTCTCTGCAAATAAATAAACAAACTTTAGATAAGTTAGGAAAATGTGATTGATCTATAATAACAATAGAAAATACATTTTATCTCACTTGCCACTTTCAGTAAATTGATAATGATTTTCCAGAGTACCAACTTGAGAAGAAACCTCAGCTGTGCCCAGGCTCCGAGGGAAGGATTATCATGACTCATTATCTTCCTTTGCTGTGAACTCTTAAGTAGGGATATTGCCATTTCTAGCTCCCTTCCCCACCCCTCATTCTCTCTCTTTGTCTCTCTTCCTCTCTCTCTTTCTCTGTCTTCTTACCCATCTTCCTTTTCCTCATTCTTGCTCATTTACTTTTTAGGATTTTTCCTATTATTATGTTAGTAGTTAAAAAGAAAAAAAAAACCCACAATGTTTAGATGATGCATCTTTCTTCTTTCAAATAATTCAACTGAGAAAAAAATTTCCTGGTATAGTTTTAAAAGAAATTTATATTGTACATCTTTATTTAATAGATGTAAAATAATGTAGCCACAATTAACTGTAATTTTCTAGAATACGCAGACATTTTCATCAACTGACTTTCTTAGTCTGCTTTTCTCTTATACATTTTCCCTTCACTTTATTTCAGTAGCCACGCCTTCCACCCCCCACAGCCATTCTCTAGACTTTACCATCACTAAAGCAGCTTTATCTACTGATTTTGAGCTCTGAGAATCTCAGGCCACAGCCTCCTATCCCTCTACCCCTCTTGCTTTTGTATTTTCCTAAATTACTAGTTTCAATTCTTCTCTATTTCAAAAGTCTGTCATCCTCTTCTGACTTTATTTCCTTCCTATTTCACAGAGAAACTGTAACTTCACACCCTGGTCCTTGTCCTCACATTATTTGTGCAAATCCTCTCCATTAAAAATAAATGAGCACTCAATAAATATATTCCAGTGAGTTGAAAGCAATTTTATTCATATCCTTTTGTTTCCATTTCACATATAACATGATACTGAAGAAACAATCCATAGCAAAAGACAAGCAGATAGAAAATATTTGTGGAATAAGGAAAAAGAAAAATTATGTGCAGTTTTAATGAATTCTTGCATGGTATTAATTAACACTACCAACACTGTTTTTATTTTCATAGCTTAGGTCTTCTTAAACATGGATTTTTTTTTCATATTCAACAGTGTCCCGGACTTAACTTTTTTTATCTTAATGTTTATCCGTCAATATCTCTCAATCTGTTTTCAAGAAGGTGAAAGATGTTGCACAGGTTGGTGACTCAGTGTAGCTGATAGTGTTCATTTTAACTCTAAACATGATAGCTGAGACAGATGTGATATGCTACAAATTCCAAAGTGCTAGACATTTAATTTCATTTTTCTAAAATTGAACTAATATTTCTAAAATTTCATGATCAAGCCCTAATTTTGTTGATCATGAAAACTTTAGTTCAGGCAAGAATTTTTCCCAGCTCTCCTTTACTTTTTAGGCCGTAATGAGAGCCTCCCATAATGCAGCAGTCACTGGGGAGGGGTCGGGATTTCCTAACACTGGACTTTTTAGGTTGTCCATCATTGAACACCATTTCACCCAATTCTCATGTGCCGCTTTACATAATATTTCTCAAGTGCCACATTCTCCTCTGTTGAAAAATGCAAGATCTTTTCAAGATTCTCTCTCTCTCTCTCTCTCTGTCAGTTGTACTATCTACTTAGGTACAAAAGAAAAATACGGTGTTCCTAATCCACATGGGAACTGAAGGAAAGAGTAAAGTTGGGTAAAGCTTTTCATTACCTTCATGTTAATCTTGCCTGCCATATTATATATTTCATAGCTGATTTGAAGCACATTGGGATTTGAATGACTTCTATGATAAGATTTCTTAACCTTGGTCCTACTGACACTTCGACTAGATAATTCTTTGTGGTTTTATGTCCTGTAGGGAGATTAGCAGTATCCCTGGCCTGTACCCACTAGAGTCCTCCCACCCCATTCACCATCATTACTATTATGGGTCATTACAATTAGAAAGTCTCCAGGGATTGACACTCAGCCCAGTTGGGAACCATTGCATTTGATGCACCTGCCTTCATTTATTTTCTGCTGCTCCTGACTGGTTTAATGACAGAAATCTCTGGAACCCCATCAACAACCTGGGTTCTTCTCTGCAATCAGGAGTACAAATCTATCCCTCATCCTTGAGGGTCTCATCCTTGGCCCACAAATTTATCTTTTACCACACTTTGTATTTGGCTTTATAGAGCCTCATGTTCACAGGAAGTAGACTCTCATGTCTGATACATATACTCCTATCTAACTTTTCAATTCAGTTTCTCCTTCCTTCCTTCCTTCCTTCCTTCCTTCCTTCCTTCCTTCCTTCCTTCCTTTTTCCTCCCCCTTCCTACTTTTCCCTTCCATTCTTTTCCTCTCACTTTCTTTTTCTTTCCTTCTCTTTCTTCCATCCCATTCCATTCCCTTCCCTTCTCTTTTTGTCCTCTCTCTTCTTTTTATATATCAAATCATATTCTCAATATTTCACTTTATGTGTTCACATTGGATTTGAATATCAAAGATAAAGAATTTGCTTTTTCTGCTTCCCCAGGAGAAATGAACACTATGGCTCAAACTGCTCAATAATGGAAAGAAGTAAAGAAGCATAGAATACCAGTGAAGGAAGTATCCCTTAATGTCTCAAAATGTAATGCCTCTACTGGCTTCTGTAGCTTAATCACCAGCAGGTCTGGCATATAGTTCAAGTTCTTATTTTATTTAAAATCTAAGAAACATCTAAGTGCACAAAGATCAATTTCAACACAAACATATAGTATGGTATTACATGGCAATTGAAAAGGGAGCTCTTGGCCTGAAAATCACTTCTTTTCAGGCTGGGAGTAATCATAATGTCTTCCCATGGACATTTCTCAGTGTTTTTTAATTATGTTGCCAGCAAGATACCTGAAACGAACATTAAAAAAATGTTAATCCAAAATTGATATGTATACATACATACATATAATGGTATTGATTCCCTTATTTCTCTAGTTTGAGAAACTCATATACATATATTTTTTGTTTACCCTGCTGAATAACAAACCACCTCAAAACTTAATAGCTTAATATAAGAGCCACCTTTGTATCCCTCATGGTTTTGTGGGGTGATTGGATTTGGCCCATGTAATTTTGTGATGTAAGTGATGTCAGCTGAGCTGTATTTATCTGGAAGATCAACAGGACTAGGCCATCCAAAATAGTTCACTCATATGGCTCATATGGCTGTTGGCTTGAAACTCACCTAGAGCTGTTGAAAATAGTGCTTTGGTTATGTGCCATGTGGCCGCTTCATTTGGCTTGGGCTACTCAGAGCATGGAGACTAATTTTGGAGAGATTATAGGAAGTAGAAGCTGCCAGTCCTTTTAAGGCCTGAGCTGAGAGTTCCAGAACATTACTTTCACTGCTTTCTATCAATCAAATCCATCCAAAGATTCTAAAAGAAGATGAATTTTTAGGGCCATTTTTAAGACTAGCAACTATGTATTTTAATTGCATCTGTGCTGAAGAGTGGATGTATTTGTGAAAAATTAAGCTCTATAACAGTTTATTTTAATTTTTTTATTATTTTAACATTTTTAAATAAATGCATATGCTTTAAAAAGTCATATAGCATTACTTAAGTATGAAATTCTTCATGTTTATGCCTATTTATGACAATGTAAATATTTGTAGTTAGATATGATGACATGATTTCTGATTACAAGTTCAGGTTTGTAATGTATCTTATACTCTGGGGCATACTGATTTATTTATAATGGAAGGATGGTCTCCTCTGCTTTCCTCTAATTCAAAATATATCTGAGTTGATTTTAACCTCTAAGGTATCATAAATAAATTCCCATACAATGCTGTTAGGAGTGTAACTTTACCAAACCACTCAGGAAAAAATGGTTGGCAATATCTACCATTGCTAAACATATGCATATCCTATTACCCAGAATTCCACTCCTGGACATACCCAAAAGAAGTGAGATAATATTTTTTCATCTTCATAATTTTAAACCACTCAAAAACAAGTCAGAGTTTAATTTTTTGCTTATGAGCTATGGACATAAGAAAATCTTAGCTAAAAATAATCTAAAAATGTTTTTGAAAAGGGTGTATTATGTGCTTGTATCATTTATATTGTTCTCTTTGGGAGATTGATACTTTTCTGTGGTACATATAATATAGCTCTACTTTATATTAAAAGGAAAAATGGAGATTTAGTCATAACAGTGTCAATAACTATGAAGGTAATTGTAATTGTATGTTACTTGCAAGCCCACAAATTAGCCTTCTGTAGTTTCATGAATGCTTGCAGAGATCAAAGATTCCTGGGTCAGAGACAAAAAAAAAAAAAAAAAAAAAAAAAAAAGTATTACTAATGGCACAATGAGCATCCTAAGCTCTATGTTTGCCTTTATTCCCATTGACCTCCAAGTCCCATGTGCGATTTGAAGGGGGTCCAAGTGGATGTTGTGCATAAGTAGTGCCAGAGTCCAGCTCCAGCAGGTCCAGGGTTCCCTGAAGGATGGACGGTGTCAGCAAATAGGAGAGAGAAAGCCTTGGCTTCTTTCTGCTCACCAGGCAGGCATCTCTGCTCTCCAGGCAGGCATCTCGGCCCTGCAGACCGGCATCTCTGCTCTAACTGAAGAGTTAGCCTTTCTTATTAAACAAGTGTATGGGATATAAAACAGAAGTGGCAATTGCCTTAGACAATGATTTCCGATGACAAATTTTTTGGTATGTAAAAATTTCCCAGAACATAGCTTGGTAGAAGATTCATGCATAGTCTTTATCAAAAATGATTGAAGTAGGTGACTAGATGCTTAACACATGAGGAAGGAAGGTATCTTTAGCATTCAAATACAAGGCAATGTTTTTAGCATAGCAAAGGCAAGAGTTA
>NC_043700.1:148625451-148637378 GCF_006229205.1 Suricata suricatta | reverse complement strand
AAAAAAAAAAAAAAAATACTTTACTGTATCAACACATCTTCCTATGCTAGAGGGTGGTAATTGGCTTATCAAAAATTCACTGTGTTCTTCTCTGACATGCTAAATAAGGATATTAAAGATTCAAATCAGTTCACATTTTTCTGCCTAAGGGCTGACATTGATGAAGCTAACTAGCTCTGTGGAGTTAGCAATAGTATCAACAACTTCATGCTTGCTCTAGATGCGATTGTATTCATATCCAGCTAGATGCAACTGATCCCAAGGGTCCCACTATCTCCTAAGCTGCTTCCATGAGAATCAGTTTTAGCTCATCCATCAGTAATCTGCCGGCTCAATAAGACTGGTAAAAGTAACTGTCTTGTAAGATATGCCTTTGCTAGTTTGCCAATCCACTGATGTGAAACAAAACACAGATACTAGCAAGCAAGATTATAGCCACTTCCCTCTCGAATGACTTCAGAAGACAGATGGAAATGTGGGCAGTACTAATACACTGAGTGCTTTTGTTTTTTTGGGTTTGTTTTAATTTTTGGGTTTTTTTTTCAAACTTTTTCCCTGCCTCCCTGGATCTGAACCATAATTTTATTGGATTTCAACTTCTTAGTGGATGTTGCACACAAAAAGGCTGAAGAGATGAAAATTCAGGCAAAACTTATAACTTAATCTTTTCTCAAGCAAAATGATAGGCAACGTTATTATCATGATTGCTGAGTTGACAGCAAGATTGTATCAGCATAAGTAGAAATACTTCAACTTTGCCATTCTCGAATATGAGGTGGCTCTAAAAATTGCTCAAGAACATTTCCCTTCCTATAAACAAAAATATAACAATCCTTAGCACTTGCTTTTTTTTTTTTGCCTCCAATAGATAATTCTGTAATGAGATTTCTGCTAAGGGTTAGCTGGCTTTTGCTACTAAAATACCATAGCATATGCCTTGACTCATGTGCTCAGGAGTGCCTGCAACTTTCCCAAGAATAAATTGTGTGAGAAGTCTTGTGTGCTTGCTGGTACAGAATTTATTCTGAGACTTGCTCTCATCTGGTACTCCACCTAGGAGAGAGACTGGAGGGGAGGCAAATTAGGGCTCTCATGTCTAATTTCTGAAGCCTAAGAATATGTCCCCAAATCAAGATTGTGAGTGGCCAAATTAGTTTAGTTCACTAAAGTTGAGAGTCATGAAGAAAAGATGACAGACTGACTGACCTAATTGACTGTCTGTCCGGCAATGCACCTCTCAATATGGAGAATATTTTATTGAATTAACCATATTGCAAGAATTTGGCTTGATGCTTCTAAACACAGGAACATTTTTTTCTTTGTTTCCCCAAAAGTTAAAATTTCAAATAGTTCTCATGAAGAGAAATCATATTACCTAATTTCACATAGAATGGTATCATAATCCAGACAGAATTATAGTCATTTGTAATGAGAAAAAAACATCCAGGAGACTATGATATGAATAATGAGATCAGTATCTTCTCTACACAGAAGAAAGCTTCATGGTCAGAAAAATTATAATCGAGGGCTGAAAAAAATAAACAACAAAAGTTAATGGGCTAAACCAATACAGGCAATGTTTATACCATAACCCGCATAAGAATCAAAGAATTCATATTTTCAGTCCAGGGTACCTGTTTTTAAAATACATGAATGAGCACATGGAAATCAGTGTAAATTGGATAACTCTTTTCTATGAGTTCATGTAACCAACTTCTGGCTTAGTACTTCCCTAAACAGGGTCAATATCTATGATTAGACTTTTAAAAATTAATTATAGTAACTCTGAAGTACAATAATCACTTCAAATTATAATCCCAGATAATTGTTCCATCCAGTATACTAGGAATTTATAAATCTTAGGGAGGCACTTGGGCTAAATTGTTGTTTTATTCCCATCATTTGCTTAAAACTAAATACATTGATTTGGTCAGTGTGTAGTAGTTTTCACGTTCTCTGGGTTCTGTTCTACACAGCTAATAATGATAGTGCACAAGTAGGTGATCAATTTATATCCTTCTGATACAGGCTTGGTTTCTTCCCTCTCATTTTAAATTCTATCTTCTTTTCTTTGTATGGTTTCCCCAGAAACTGTTTGTAGGTAAGGTAGAAATGTACTAATTGGCATGACATATCGTATAATTTATGGGATACAAAGGAGGAAGAAAAAGCATATTGACATTATTTCCTTTTATGCGATTCTTCTCGAAACAATGACAGTAGAATTGAATTATTATAATTTCCATCTATGGCTTACTTATATACATTTACCATTTTGGTCATTTTGTAATTATATATCTTCACAAATCAGTTATGCATGACTTGACCATGTCTGGAGCTACAAAATCAGGGGAGTGCTCTCATTCTGATTCTCTCATAATGCCACACACAGCTCAGTGTTTACCATTGTCTTGCTTTCGTCTTCACGCTGCCAGGAATGCGTTTAATGTTTTATTAAAGTGTAGGATTCTTCTGATTGTTAAACCTGCATCAGGGTAGAGTCTGAGACCAAACTTTCCTGACAGGCCTCCTACAGAGTATGTCACAAATGATGGCAGACACAGTAATGTTCATAGCAATATGGCAGCTGCCAGAGGGAAGCAAATAATAAGCTCTAAAAATGCCAATTTTAACTTAAAAAGAAATCTATAATTCTCACAAGGTAAGAACTCTGCCTTGCCACAGAATTTTCAGAACAATATGCTGAGGAATATGGATTCATGTGCCCTTGAAATGGACTCCAAACAAATCTGTTTTAGAAACAAAGATCATTCAAAACCCTCTTTTGTTTTGGCCTCTAAGTTCTAATCAGACAGAAAGTGGCACATTTCAGAGAGGTGGTTTGCTTTTGAGCCAATTACCAATATCAATCCTATGGGGAACTGACCTTTGCAAAGAAATTTTCAAACAGCTCATAAAGGTGTCTCAATGGTAATCCCCTGCTAGACAGAACCTTAGTAGAGTACAGGATGTTTAGAATTTTCATGTCTCCCATAAAAGAATATCATAATGCTATGGATGACTCTGTCAACTGGGGTTCATTAATTCTGATCACAACTATATTTTAAAACCCTTAAAGCCCAAAGTGACTACAAAAAATGTAACCAGTTTCATAGATAAATCTCCCCATGTTCCATGAAGTATAAAGTATTTTGCCCAAATGCTTCAAATTGTGTATCTTTTCTATGTGCCTTTCATTTTAATGACTGTTTCATATTTTTCATTTTTTAGTCTTTCAAAGGGATGACACAAACCAGTTTTTAAACATACATGTATGTGCATTTTCTTTAGACAATGTTCTTAGACCTAATTAGGTTTGCTAATGGATCTCTAACAGCCAAAATTGAATAAACACTCAGGGAAAATATTCCTTTTGTACTTAAATACAATTGGTATTTCTGCTGTTCATATTCGATAAAAACCTTCTTTCTGGTTTTATTTTTGTATAATAGCATAATGCAATGATGCTGAAGAATATAGTGCCTGGAATCTGATTGTCTGGCTTTGAACTCTATTTCATCACATATCTGTGCAACTTGGACAGAAATAGTCACATTTATCGATCCCCAGTTTTCTAGTCCATAAGCTGAGGGTAATAGTGATATGTCTTTTTATGTAATATTTTTGATTATATGCAGTGATGTAGTTGAAGTGATTTATGTAAAGAACTTAGCTCAATGCCTGGCATATTCAGAAGTTGATTAATTGCAGGGTATGGAGATGAAATTTTACTTAATATATGCTAGAACTTTAAAATAAAAACAAATAGATTTATTAAATTTCTATTACTGTCATTTTTCTCCTTTAGCATTCCATTTTGAAAGTTTCTCATGATAGTTACCACTAAGGTATCCACGACTCATCACCCTAACATCACTTGGGACTGAACTAACACCCAGAATTGCACTGTGTTATAGTCATAAATTCAGCTACTTTACTGTCCGACTTCAACTTAAATTCTTTCCAGCCATCTCACTCATTTATTCTACTGTAACGGCCCCTCAAACTCATAGGACAACCTGCCTCTCTACTTCTCTATTTTTGTTTTGTTTTGTTTTGTTTCTGACTGTCAACTTTATTCCCCTTCTGTCGTGCATGTGAGCATAAACCATAGCAACTTATGCTGGACTTTCTTTTTTTAATTTTTTTAAGTTTATTTATTTATTTTGAGAGAAAGAGAAGGAGCTGGGGAGGTGGAGAGAGATAAGAAGAGAGAGAATCTCGAGCAGACTCTGCATTATCAGCATCTCTGCATTTTCATAGAAACCTGGTATTTTTTATTTTGTCATTTTCATTTTTTAAAAATTTTTAATGTTTCCTTTTGAGAAAGAGATAGAACATGAGCGGAGGAGGGGCAGAGAGACACACACACAGAATCCAAAGCAACCTGTAGGCTCTGGGGTGTTAGCACAGAGTCCAGTGTGGGACTCGAACTCACCAACTGTGAGATCATGACTGGAGGTGAAGTTGGACCTCCATCAGCTGAGCCACCCAGGTGCCCCATCATTTTGTCATTTTCAAGAAAATATTCTAGAATATCTGAGCTTTAATACTTATAACAAAGAAAATGTGAGTGGAGATCTATCTATATGTATCCTCTGTTTTGAAGGTATATTCAATATTGCGCTCATAAAGTAGTCTAAGATTAGTGTCTAACTTTCATGTATGTATAATTAAACCCTCCCCAACTTCTTTTTTGAAAGGCTTAAACTGAGTGCTACTTCTGCAAATTTGAGTCTATAGTGTTATTATTTATCTCATAATTATTTGTATTGATTATCTCAAAACAATGTAGCTGCTTCATCAAAAAAAAATTTTTTTTTAAGCATCAACAAGGGGGAAAAAAAGGATTTCCCCAAACCTAATAATCTTCCAGTGTAGTGTATTGATGGGAAATAGTTTGTGGTATCAATACAACTGGCCACACAGTAAACAAGTTATAGAACCACCCTGCTCATTTGGACAGCTGAAAAAATACTTAACTTATAAATTGTCGAGAGGTGTACTTGTTCTGGTTTCCTCTGGTATTACTAAGATGGAAGGTGCTTTCACTAGGTTTCAAACACTTTTTATGTCATCTGTCCAATCTCAGAGACATTTCCTCTGTGCCTAAACTCCTTTAAGTAAGTATTTCTCTCTTATCTTTTATTACTAATTACTGACTACAGACTTTGGTTGTATTTCTTTGTATTTGAGATTTTCAAAAAAAATTTTTTTGGTATTCATTGTAGAAAACTATGAAGACATGTCCGTAACAAAGACTTTTTGAACAATTCATGTTCTACAATTATTTTTCATTTTGGTTTTTTTAATGTTTATTTATTTTGAGAGAGAGAGATTGATCATGAGTGGCAGAGGGATGGACAGAGAGGGAGAGAGAGAATCCCAAGCAGGCTCCCTGCTGTCAGCGCAGAGCCTGCATGGAGCTCAAACCCAAGAACTGTGAGATCATGTCCAGAGCTGTCATCAAGGGTTGGAAACTTAACTGACTGAGCCACCCACCCGCCCCTTCTTTTCATTTGTTTAATGTGTCATGGAATAATTACATTATGTAAAGGTAGCAATATTAAATTATTACAGTTTTAGTTTATTAGATTTTATAATATTTACATATTAAAGATCCCTCTTCAAAAATCTTAATTCAAAAATACAAAGAAAAACATGTATCAGTACACGTTATGTAAATAAAAATTTTAAATATTCAACCCACATGTAAATACTTCAAATGTCTCCTAATCTATTTGCTTCTAATTCTTTTCCTGCCATCAATGCATTAATTTGCAAATTTCAGTTGAATTGGCTGAAATAAGGCTTTCCTTGTAGTGCAGATTTGTAGCCTAATAGGGAATATCATGCTGCTCTAAACATTGCATGTTTTATTCATTTTTTTTAACATCTTTTTTTTGTAATGCATGAATGTACATGCCTTTGTATACCAGAACTTCAATATACTTTTTTTGGTTTGTTTTTAAAGTAATTTTTGAATTTAACATCCATTGTCCAAGACCAAATAGGTAAGTTTCCATTCAGTCAGAAACCAATAGAATAAAACTGAGGGAATATTGGCATATTGGTAGTGCACTCAACTTGAAGTTGAATTCAACTCACAATCACACTGTACCCATTCTGGGTGACTTGTGAGTTTCCTTGGTGTCTGGTAAAACAACAACAGCAAAAAAAGCGTAAGATTGTATGTTGTCTTTTAGTCTCATCACACATAAACTGATCCCTAATTTTTCAAGTTCTATAAGTTACAGTTGGTTACAAAGATTAATATTATCACTTCCTGTTAACTGTGATATAAATGAAACATGTTTTCTCATCCCAACCTTCCACACTCACCTTTGTACAAGACTGATGTCTATATAGTTGATTATTTTCCTTGCCAATACTTTCTTTTCCTTCCCTTTCCAATCAATGTTGTAAAGTTGTTTTGTAGGGTTTGGTGTTGCTTTTCTTGTTGAAATTCAGCATTTTTTCTTTCTTTTCTCCAGAAATCAATTTAACTCTAAGACTTTTTCTGTGGAATTGGTGATTTGGGGAAAATGTGTCTGAGGGTAATAAAAAGAAAAGCAGTGAAGAGTTTTGATGAAACAAAGTTTTGAAGGAGTAATAGGCAAACGATAAAGTCAAAGCTTATTTTCCCTGGAATTACCTCTCATCTTTTCATTAATGTGGGCGTGTTTTGGCTTTAAACGACACAATCCTACTGAGAACCAGAGAGAAAAATATAAATTCAAAAAATCAAACCAATGGAAGTTCAGGAATTAAACTAAATGTTAGGGATGAACAGGATCTTTGAAAACCCTGATTCGGGGCGCCTGGGTGGCTCAGTCGGCTAAGTGTCCAGCTTCAGCTCATATCGTGATCTCGTGGTTCCTGGGTTTGAGATCCGCATCGGGCTCTGTGCTGACAACTAGCTCAAAGCCTGGAGCCTGCTTCGGATTGTGTGTCTCCCTCTCTCTCTGACCCTTCCCTCCTTGCGTTGTCTGTCTTTCAAAAAAATTTAAATAAAAACATGAAAACCATGTTCTTTCCCTGTTGAATATCTGTTTCTCTCTTCATGTGCCTTTCATTCTTTTATAATGGCACCGCATTGCATTTGTAAACAAAGCTCTCAAAAGCTTTCAGATGAATACTTTTTGGCCTTGTCATTGAAGGGAATGCATTACCATGATCTTTAATCCCACATTTAGTATTCTTATTAAAGAAGTTTAGATTTGGTTACATGTCTGTTCATCCTGGTACTAAGCAATTGTGACCTAAGTGTAGTGTGGGTCACAAGTGGATCTGTAGACCAATGAGGTAGCCAAGACAGCAGTGAAAAAAGAAAAAAAAATACATTAAAGCTGCTATGAACATGAAATTTTTGAAGTGAGGCCATGTCTATTAATCAGAATGGAAGGAAGAGTGCTAAACATTAAGTTAAGGTCTAATATGACAAACTTTGTTCATCAGATTTTCAAAACTGCACTAATTGCTGCTTGCTTTCTTGTTTGCAACAGAACTTCATTCATAGTCATTTTATGTCTTTACAGAAATTTTCATATAGCCTTGTGTGATCTTACATACCTCTCTCTCCATAGTGCGAGCTACTTGAGTTTGTACCACATTTTATTTACCACTAATTACAGTAGTTCAGGCACATTCTAGCTGCATGCTACACATTATTACTAAATAAATGAACTATCCCATACAGTTTGATATCAGTACAACTTATGCATCCTTATTTGTTTCTTTCTTCTTCTCTATCCTACCATATTATCATATCAAGTGCTTTAAGTCAAATCTTTTCATAACAAATATCTAGACTTACTATTATATTCATCTGCATTATTTTCTTGAGTACACTGCCCATTCTCCTAAATTGCCTAAGTTTTATTCACATTCTTGTTTAATATCTGTTTCTCCTATTCAAGGAATGAAGGTTTTATGATATTGGGGCTTTGTCTTACTTAACTCTGTATTCCTAACACTTAAAACAGTATCAGATGTGTGGCAGGTGTTTTCAATATGATAAATAATACATAAGAAATCCACAGTATAAGTCCTAGCATTCAGAGATTATTGTTTTATCTTGGATAAAAAGCCTGGCAATTAGGCACATGAAATTTATTGTGAGGACTGAAATGTGCATAAAATTATTTCTTAGTAATATACCCTAGAAAAACATTGATATAGTTGACATTTGAATGAGCCTGGGAAAATGGATTGGATTTGCTGTTTAGGTGGAACTAAGGGTGAAAGAGAATGCCAAACAGAAATACCAACATGAATATGTGGTGAAAGTGAGGTCAGAAGGCAATTAAAGGATTTAACAAGGAAGTAGGATATTAGCAGGTGGACCCGGAGAATGAGATTGGAAATCGTTTGAGGCAAAGCCTTGGAGAATTTTGAATTACAACCAAGGAAACTTCATTTCTTTTTGAAATGTTGAGGAAGCATTGGTAGTTTTTGATCAGATAACAATGAAGTCATTGGAGACTTGCCAGAAGACAATTGTTAGAAACAAGATGAAAGGTAATAAAAGTGTGAACTATGAGAGAAGAAATGGAAACAAATATGTGATACTGTGTGAAAATATTGTGGAGGAAAGATAAAATACTATTGACAACACAATGTAGTGACAAGACAGAAGTTTTGAGTCCAGGTGACTGGGTAGATGCAGATATCATGAGAGAAATAAGAAAAGTATGAAACTAAGGAAGTTTGAGAGGAAAGATACATCATATTTTATAGGAAGTCATAGGATATCTGGAGCTACCCATAAGCAAGTAATGATAATTCAGGACTAGAAAACACATAAGTCAAGGCTAGAAGCACAGATTTGGCAATCATGCCAAATGGAGGTAAAAGTGAATTCTGAACTGGTAAGATGGTTCAGATTAAATTTATGGAGAAGGATGACAAGAAGACTTAAAACAGATCCATGGGGAATTTCTATTTATTAGTATTATTAGTAGAGTATTACTATAGATAGTAAGGTAAGTTAGTGTTTTTGTAATAAATAAGCTTTTATAATCAGAAAATGATTATTATAAAATAACCCAAATGTCACATAGTGGTAGATGTCATATTTGACTTTATTATATTCTTTCTCCAAAAAAAGCTTGCCTTTATGAAAAATTGACAATTTTTTTATTGACATAAATTCTTTATTCAGCAATGACAACCAGATAACTCACTTGTGGGTACTCTGTACTAGGCTTACCAATTCTCTCCTCCCCAGTTCTCCAACTCCCATGGTTAAAAGAACTTGCTGAAGCTGACTGCCAGGCTTCCAAAGGAAGATGCCTGAAACAGATATTAGAATATAATGTAATACATAGTTGGAGTTTTTCTTAATTTTCTATGAAAAATTCATTCATTTGTTCATTTAGCAAGTAAGTAATGATTATCTATCATTGTACTTCTTCTCATTGATTGTAGTTTATTTGCTTACCAAACTAGACCCTTACCACTTGGAGGAAATGCACACAGTTTATTCTAAAACACTCAGATTTCTTCAAGGTTAATAAAGTCATTCTTAAAACTAGTCAACTGTAGTTTCGGGAAATTTTTGAAATTGTTTTGAGGGTACAAATGCTGTGTAATTTAGCATAAGAGTGTGACACTAATGTGAGAAAATTGCAAGGAAGCTTTAGAGGAAGAAATATTTCCTCACTTACTCAAAATATTTAATCCCCAAAATATGTGGAAATGAATGCATGCTTACAGAAATAGAAATTGATATGTTTATGGTAGGGAACAAAGATAACATTCAACCTCATTTGCATGCAATTATATTTATATTTAAAAACATTTAATGCCTGTCTTGTCCTGCTTACCTCTCTGTGTCTTTTGATAGTTACATGCTTTAAATTTTCAGTTTTAAAGTTTTCATTCAAAATATTTTATTGCTATGAGTTGCTTTCAGAATAATGCAGTACATTATTATATATAGTATTTTCAATTGTGTTAAAGAGTTTCAAATATTGGTAAAAAATAATTAAAGATGTATATATTTATATATATGTGTGTGTGTATATATATATATATATATATATATATATACACTATATATTTGTGTGTGTGTGTGTGTGTGTGTGTGTGTGTGTGTGTAGGTGTAGTTACTATAAAACTGGAGTGAAAATAGCACTTTGCTTAACTCTTCCCTAGCCCCTACTCCCACAACCTGGGCTAACCATTTTCAAATATTCAATTATTATTCCTGGTATTTATTTTCATATTTACCAAGAGTATGCCATACTAGTAATGTGATTAACATTTCAAAATAGTTCTAAGTTCCTGTTAAAGAAAGTGAATTTTTATTATACCACCTTTCCCTCACCTTCAACTCCCTGCATATTACTATGTATAGTTGTATGAGTATTTTTTGTTTATATCAACTCTTTTTCTATTGACTATATACTTACATTATTTATTACTGCAACAATACTAAAGCACACTTAGGTTTTTTCTTATATAAAACTTACTGGTTTTTCTGGCATTAGCGATTATCTTGTGTTTTGACTTGTTTGGCTTTCTTTGTATCTTAATTTAATTGCTTCCATATGCTCCAGCAGATATGCTAGATATCTACCAATGTAATTTTTAAAGTGTCTGAACATATTAGATAATCAGAGGTTTTGCTTCCCCTCAGAAGCTCCTTTCTTCCTGAAGGGAAGCTTCCTGACTATTCTCATAGCTGATGGCACAGTTATCATTCTAATATTTTTCTTAACCTAATTTTGACCATCCTTTGTCTCTTTTCGGCATTTCCTGTTCCCTAGACTTTACATTTTATAGTGGCTAGGGAGGAGCCAAGATGGCAGAGAGGAGGGAGCTCAGTAAACTTGGTCTGCCCCATCGATCGAACTGAGAAGGACATTACTCTCATCTGCAAGAGCGGAAGGAGAAAATACGGACTCCAGAGAGGAGACAACCTCAAAGATACCTGAGTGAGTGAGTGTGAACTGGGGAGATTGGAAAACAGGCCAGCCCGAGACGGGCAGGGGAGGTGAGAGCCCCAGCCCAACGTGGGGCAAGCGTCTGGAGCCCGAGAGACAAAGGGAAGAGACAGAGAGACTGAACACACTCATAGTACTGTCTCTGGGGAAGAGGTAAAAAACGCTTAACTGCGCTTGGAGAGAGAAGCTCACTCCATAGATAACTGCTGGGTAGCCTGAATCCCGAACCCAGGTGGTGCAAGGGAAGGAACAGCTTCCAGCTCAGTGCCATCTTGGCAAGGAGTTGGTGACCGCCGCGGTGGTGATAGGGGTGCTCACTTCGACCTCGGTTTTGGGAGTGGGAGCATGCACCTCATTTCCACGGCGCATCTCGCCCCTAGCATTGGCTGCATGAACCCTGAATCCTGGGTGCCAACAGGGAAAAAATAGCCCCCACTTCTGCGCGATCCTGGCAGGGAGTTGGCAGCAGTGGAGACCTGGGTGCTCGCTCAGGCTGTAGGAGCTCCCAGCTCATTTCCAGCAGCTCCCGGTGCCTCCAGCAACAGCTGCACACTCATTTCTCCCCCAACTCTAATGCAATCACAGCTGGGGGTTGGGTCTGTGACTGTGCGCATGCACTTCACCTCCTGCTGCGCATCTCGCCTTAGGCAGGGACAGCCGAAATCCCTGCCTGAGCCAAGACAAACTGATTCCTCCCCCTAAGAAGCCAACCACCAAAGCAGATACGTCTCATCTGTGGTAGCATAAAAAGTGCATGGACTGGAACTTTGAACCGAGGCAGGCCTGGAAAATACAACTTGGCTCAACTGCAGCACAAGGAGATTGGACTCATTAGAGTGGCCTACAGTTCCTAGTTCAGGGAGCTTGGAGTGCCGCCTATCTAATCTCTGCAGACACAAAGGTGGAGCCTCTGAGAGCAGCCTCCGAGACCTACCACACCAAACCACGCCTATCCACCAGGGGGAGCTGCTGGGGGGG
>NC_043700.1:148601403-148625351 GCF_006229205.1 Suricata suricatta | reverse complement strand
TATTTATTTTTATTTTTTTTCTTTTTCTTTTTCTTTTTTCTTCTCCTCCTTTCATCTCTTTCCTCTCCACTCTCTTTATCTTCTTTCCCCCTTTTAATGTGTTTGTTTGATTTGTCTGTGTGTTTATGTGTTACTGTTCCCTCTGTGTTTGTCTGTCTGTTCTCCTTCTTAGGGCTACACCAAGAAACAAGCCAAAGTGTGCATGACAGCGAGTCCCAAATATTGCTGAGTAGGGAAATAAAATATTCAAAGGCACAACAAGAGAAACTGAGAGACACCATTACATTTTATAGTGCGTTCATATCAAAGGGAGGATGGAAAATAAATATGTAGTGTGAATGTTTTTATTACTCAAAATGTCTTCTTTTCTCACTCTTAAACTTGACTGATACTTTTTGAGTATTCAATTTAAACAAAATTATTTTCCTTCAGAAATTTTAGTCTTCTTGTGAATGAGAAATCTAATATAACTTGCATTTGTTTACTGATTTTCAATATGACTTCTCTCAGGTGTTCCCTATATTCCTTATGTTCTAGGCTTCGTCATTAGGTTCCTTAGATAGTATATGTGTTATGTATCATTTTATGCATTGTTTTGGGCTTTGGGTACACATTAGGATAGATATTTCTATGTGGTGACTTCTTCAGTTGGCAATTTTAAAATGTTAGCTTTTATAACAATATATGTGTTTATTTATTATTTGTTCTTACTTTGTTAAATTGTCCAATGAGAGCTTCTGAGTTGATTCTTTAAATTATTTTAGTTTGTCTTTTTTCATTTTGTTTTATTTTTTTGTTTTATTCTTTTAGATTTTTTACACATTATTTTATGATTCTATTATTTTAAAAAAATTTTTAGTGTTTATATATTTTTGAGAGGGAGAGAGACACAGTGTGGGTGGGGGAGGGGCAGAGAGAGAGGGAGACACAGAATCCAAAACAGGCTCCAGACTCTCAGCTGAGCCTGACTCAGGGCTTGAGCTTACTAACTGTGAGATCATGGCCTGAGTCAAAGTCTGGCGCTCAACTGACTGAGCCACCCAGGTACCCCATTCTGATCCTGTTGAATAATTTTGTATGCTGTTAAGGTTTTAATTTCCAAAATCTCATTATTTTTTAGTGATTTTCATTTTTTATGTATTCCTATCATTATTTGATAAATGCAATATTTGCCTCACTTTTCCCTGGATAAACATTGTACATATTCCTATGCATGAAGTTTGTTTCATCTGGATTAGAACCTTTCCCCTCTTTTCCATGATTATGTTTTCTGTTGGAGACTTTTTTTAAAATGGTTTGCATTTATTTGTGGCCCATTCATTATTAACAGTGAAACATGAATGATGGGTTGACAGCTCTGCATACCTGAATAGAGAAAATTGACATGTGAACTACACTGTAATAGGAAAAGATTGTAATCTAGCTTTTAATTATGGACTCTAAATGTCAGTGTTTTGAAGATATTGCTGTGAGACTCCTGATTTCCTTCAGCAAATAGTCCTCCAATGCCAAAGAGATGTATGCCTGGCTGCAGGCATTTTTGAGACAAGGCATGCCAAAGGCTAAAGTTGGTCTTGCTTTAAAGAGTGCAGACTTCTGTCTTTTCCTCTGGTTTTCATTCTGTGGTGTCTTCTCTTCTCTCTTCTGAGCCATATTTGTCATTTGTTATTTGGAGTCCTCTGAATCCTCCTTGATGATGGAGTGGAATGCTGAGGGCAGTCACTTTACTGAGAAGAAAAAGAAATAGATTTGGGCCTTCCCACTGGTCTGTGTGTAAGGCTTATTCTCACCTCAGTACTTTTACAAGTTCTGGTGCCACTATATGGAAAACTCCTTTAAATACTCACAAGGTTGGCTTCCTCTACTATTTCATTTCCATGTTTAAATGTTACCCTTTCTATGAGAACTTCCCTTAATCAACACATTAAAAATTCACTTTGCCCTCCCACTCGACCTTCCTTATACATATTTCTGGCTTAGTTTCCTAATTTTTTTTTCTTATAACTTCTTGATAATTTGTTTATTCTATCTATTCTTTCTTTTAGGCTCTAATTTTAATGAGCATAAAGATTAACTGCTATAGGCGAACCACTATAAGGACAAGGTGAACACAGTCCCAAACACAGTAGTTAGCCCACAAATTATTAAACAAAACTATTTTATTTATATTTTAATAATATTTATAGTTTTCTGCATAGACTACTGTGTTGTCTGTGGTGAAAGACAGTTTCGTTTCTTCTTCTCCAAATGGTATGCCTTTGATTTTTTGATTTATCTGCTATTGCACTGCCTAGAACTTCCTGTGATGATTAGAGTAGATACTCTTATTCCTGAAATTAGGGAAAAGGTATTCGGTGTATAACAAAATATGTTAGCTACAGATTTTTTTCAGGAGCTTTTTATTATGCCAAGGAAACTCATGGCCATTCTTAGTTTGGTTAGGCTTTTGGTCATAAGTGGATGAATATTTAAAAACTCATGTTTTTTTAAATCTAGTGAATTTATGATTTTTTTCCTTATCCGTTAATATTTTGATTGACTTTTTGGTGTTATTGAGCCAGCCTTTATTCTTAAAATGAACACCACTTACCAGTGCTGTATTATGTTCATATATGTTGCTAGATTATATTTGCTTATATTTTCTTGAGAATTTTGTCAATTATATATACAGCTTTTTTTAAATGCCTTTCTCTGGTTTTTGAATCAAGATAATTCTGGCCTTGTAAAATGAGTTGGAAATTATTTCCTTCTCAAATATTTTCTGGAAGAATGTATGTTTAACTGGTCTTACTTCTTTGCTAAATGTGTGATTTAATTTACCAGTGAAGTCACTTGGCTTGGATTTTTTGTTTATTTATTTTGGCAGGTGGGGATGTTATTAACTACAAATCAATATCACTAATAGATATAAGATTACTCTGCATATCTACTTTTTATTGGGTAGGCTTGGTTTGAGTTTTTTAAAGAAATATTCCATCTCATTTATTTTTACCAAATTTATGGCTATACATTTTTAAATATATATTTATCATTTTAATGTCAGTCATTGTAATGTCCTCCCTCCATTTCCCATGTCCATAATACATATCTTCTCTTTACTGGATCAATTTCATTGTAAGTTATCAATTTTATTAATTTTTTATTTTGTTTATAATGCCATTGATTTTTTTGTTTTAATGATTTTATTTTCTATTTACATAGGTTTTAATTTTCTCTTTATTCTAGTTTGTTTAGATGGAAGTTTAGTTCATTGATTTGAGAATCATTTTAAATATATGCATTAATACTATAAAAGCTGCATCAGAAATATTTTTGTTATATTTATTTGTTTATTAATTTATTTACATTCAAGTTATTTAACATACAGTGTAGTGTTGGTTTCAGGAGTAGAACCCAGAAATTCATCATTTACATACAACACTCAGTGCTCATCCCTATAAGTGCCCTCCTCAACACCCATCTCCCATTTAGCCCAATTTCGCACCTGCCGGTGATCCTCAGATTGTTCTCTGTATTTAAGAGTCTCTTATGGTTTACCACCCTCTCTGTTTTTTATTTTATTTTGCCTTCCCTTCCCCTATGTTAATCTGTTTTGTTTCTTAAATTCCACATATGAGTGAAATTATATAATATTTCCCATTCTCTGACTGATTTTGCTTAGCATACTACACTCTAGTTCCATCCATGTAGTTACAAATGGCAAGATTTCATTCCTTTTGATTGCTGAGTAATATTCCTTTGTAGATATATACCACATCTTGTTTATTCATTCATCAGTCAATGGACATTTGAGTTCTTTCCAGACTTTGGCTATTCTTTTTTTTTTTTCTTTTTTTTTTTGAGAGACAGAGACAGCATGAGCAGGGGAGGGTCAGAGAGAAAGGGAGACACAGAATCTGAAGCAGACTCCAGGCTCTGAGCTAGCTGTCAGCACAGAGTCCAACGCGGGGCTCAAACTCACAAACTCTGAGATCATGACCTGAGCCAAAGCCGGACACTTAACCGACTGAGCCACCCAGGCACCCCTGGCTATTCTTGATAGTGCTGCTATAAACATTGGAGTGTGTGTTCCCCTTTGAATCAGCATTTTTGTATTCTTTAGATAAATACCTAGTAGTCAAATTGCTACTAGGGTAGTTCTATTTTTTTAATTTTTAAAAAAATTTTTGAGGAACTTTCATATTGTTCTTTAGAGTGGCTGCACCTGTTTTCATTCACACCAATAGTTCATAGGTGTACCCCTTTCTCTGCATCCTTGCTGACATGTTATTTCTTGTATATTTCCCATTTACCTTTTTGAATTAGTTTCTGTTTGTTCATTTGTTTGTTGTTTACTATTCTTTGGGTGAATACTCACTAGGGATTACTGGATCATACAATAATTCTATTTTTAAGTTTTTGAGGAACCCCTATTCTGTTTTCCATTGTGGCTGCACCAGTTTGCATTTCCCACCAACAGTGTAGGAGCGTTCCTTTTTCACCATATCCTCTCCAACACTTGTTTATGGTATTATTAATTTTAGCCATTTTTACAGATGTGAAGTAATATCTCATTGTAGATTTGACTTTCATTTCCCTGATGAAGAGTTAATATTGAGGATCTTTTCATGTGTCTGTTAGCTATCTATATGTCTTCTGTGTCTTCTGCATATTTTTAACTTGGATTGCATGTGAGTTTTTTGCGTTGAGTTGTAGAAGTTCTTTATAAATATTGGATACTAATCTATTATTGGGTCTGTCATTTGCAAATATCTTCTCCCATTTAGTAGGTTGGCACTGAGTTTTGTTGGTTGTTCACTTTGCTGTGCAGAAGTTTTTATTTTGATGTCTTCCCAGTAGTTAATTTTTGCTTTTGTTTCCCTTGCCTTAGGAGACATATCTACAAAAATGTTGCTATGTCTGATGCCAGAGAGATTAATGCCTGCACTCTCTTTAACATTTTTATGGTTTCAAAGATCACATTTAAGTCCTTAATTCACATTGAGTTTATATTTGTGTGTGGTGTAAGAAATTGGTCTAGTTTCATTCTTTTGCATGTAACTGTCCAGTTTTCCCAGCACCATTTGTTGAATATTTTTTCCATTGTATATTCTTGCCTCCTTTGTTGGAGATTATTGCTAATCTGTTTTTCCCCCCTCGGTTTTGTTCCATTGATCTATGTGTTAGTACCATACTATTTTGATTATTACAGCTTTGTAGTATATCTTGAAATCTGTGATTGTGATACCTCTGATTTTGTTACTCTTTTTCATTATTTATTTGTCTGATTGGGGTCTTCAGTGGTTCCATACAAATTTTAGGATTGTTTTTTCTACTTCTGTGAATAATGCTGTTGGTATTTTATGGGGATTGCATTGAATCTGTAGATTGCTTTGGGTAGTATGGCTATTTTAACCATATTTGTTTCTAATCCGTTAAGTATGGAATACCTTTCCATCTGTTTGTAATGTCTTCAATTTTTTTCATTAATGTTTTATAGTTTTCAAAGTACAGGTCTTTTGCTGCCTTGGTTAGGTTTATTCCTATGTATTTTATTATTTTTGGTGCAATTATAAATGCTATTGTTTTATTAATTTCTCTTTCTTCTCCTTTTTTTAACTGTACAGAATTCAACTGATTTCTGTATATTGATTTTTATTCCACAATATTAATGAATTTATTTATCAGTTCTAGTAGATTTTTTGGTAGAGTCTTTAGGGTTTCTATATATAACATTATGACATCAGCAAATAGTGCAAGTTTTACTTCTTCCTTAACCAATTTGGATGCCTTTTATTTCTTTTGTTGTTTGATTGCTGTGACTAGGACATCTAGTATTATCAAGTGAAAGTAGTCAGAGTAAGCATCCTTATCTTTTTCCTGATCTTAAGAGGGAAAAAAAAATCTCTCAATTTTTCCCCATTATGATGTTAGCTGTGGGTTTTTCATATATGGCCCTTATTATGTTGAGGTATGTTTTCTCCAAACCTACTTTGTTGAGGGTTTTTATCATGAATGGATGTTGTGCTTTGTCAAATTCTTATGCTGCATTTATTGAACGGACCTTTTTTTTGTTGATGTAATCCATCACATTGATTGATTTGTGAATATGGAGTTGCTCTTGTATCCCAGAAATATATGCTACTTGATCATGGTGAATGCTTTTTTTAAATGTGTTACTGAATTCGATTTGCTAATATTTTGTTGAGGAATTTTTTATCTATGTTCATTGGAGATATTGGCTTGTAGTTCTCTTTTTCTGTGATCTCATTTTTTGGTGGTGGTATCAGGGTAAAGCTGGCTTCATGGAATGAATTTGGAAGTTTACCTTCCTCTTCTATTTTTTGGAATAGTTTGAAAAGAATAGGTAGTAAAACATCTTTAAATGCTTGGTAAAATTAAGGGCACAGGGGTTGCTCAGTCAGGTGAGCATTCAACTTTGGCTCAGGTCATGATCTAGCAGTTAGTGAGTTCAAGCCCCAAGTCGGGCTCTGTGCTGACAGCTTAGAGCCTTGAGCCTGCTTGGGATCCTGTGTCTCCCTCTCTCTGTTCCAACCCCCCTCATGCTCTGTCTCTCTCTATCTCTCAAAAATAAATAAACCTTAAGAAAAATGTTTGGTAGAATTAACTTATGAAACTGTCTGATCCTGGACTCTTGTTTGTTGGGAGTTGTGTACAGATTCAATTTCATGGCTGAATTTCAGTCAGTTTCTTATTAAGTCATAAATCTTTCTTGTGAGCATATACTAAGGACCGTACAGAAAAACCTTTGACTGGTACAAGTTCCACTTGCCTCTGAAATTCCCAGCAATTTCATACTGTTATACTAGCCCTCATTAAAGTTTTAGAAATTTGTTTTAAAATGTGTACCTTCTATAGTGCCCTTATCTTCTTCCCATGCTCTTCCCTGGGTAAGCCAGTGTTTGTGTCTGAGTTTCACTTTGGTAGGGCTTGTATGCTATTGCATTTCATGCTTTTGGTTGCATTGGGATCCCAGATTTTTGATGAGGTTAAAACAATTATGACTTTGAGAATTTTTTCTTGAGCTTTTTTTTGTTAGTAGAATGGGGGTGATGTTTTCAGATTTCTGCATCTTAAGCAGAGAAGCTATGGATAGTTTTTTGTTTTTTTTTAACTTAATTTTTTTTCTGGATTTATTATAAATTCCTTTTGTTCAATAAGTTTTGCTTGGCTGAGAAGGGATCACCATTCAGTAGTGTACATTATGCTCACCATGTAAAAATCTTGACAACTCACATAAAATTACAAACTATGGAAGAGTCCTTTTAAAACATTAATTTGATGTCACTATATAAAGATATTGTATGTAAAGTTTATAAACTAGTCTATAATATAAAGTAGTCTATAATATCTCTCCATAACTTACTCTATGAAGAAATCATTGATTTGTGTTAAGTAACTGCTTTACAAAAATTGTCTATAAACTGCAAATATATGAGACACGAAGAGGATATTCAATACCCAATAGATTATCAAACAATATAGGTTCATTAATTCAAATATTCAACAATTATTTGTTTACTGTCTGACAGGTAACAAGCACTAAGGAATATGATAGATTCACAATGAAGAATAAAATACACATTTGTTATCTTTGTTTTTAAATAATTAAACAGTATCAAAATGTGTTACATGATATAGAGAAAAAAACAAAGTGATAGAAAATGATTAAAATAGGAGGAAAACAAGGGAGTGGAGGATGCTCTATATTTGGGCTTAAGGAAGTTCTCTCTGAATAAGAAATACCTATCCCATGTTCTCAATGTTGTTTAAAAAAAAGAAAGAAAAGAAATGATATTCTTGGTAGAAAAAACAGAATGAGATGACCCTTAAGATAGAGAAGAGCACTGTGTTTTTGAGGATGTGGGAAAGGTAGCTGATACTGAGGGAGACATGGGGCTAGCATGAGAATTTGAAGCTGCAGAGATGGGCAGGCAGGGCCAGATCCTTGGGGTTTGGGAGCCTATGGTGAAAATATAGCTTTTATTCTATGTGCAATGTAAAGCTGTCATCTCATTTCAGTAAATGGCAGTTGTAATTTTCCAGTTGTAGGGACTCTTCTATGTTTTGTTCACCTGCATATTCTGAGTGCCAAAAATGGTACACAAGAAGTTTAATAAATGTTTGCGGATCAAAATAAAAAGAATTTAAAATTTTGCTTTTCTATGACTTTTATCCAAATCCATTAATTTTTCCCTTCCCTTCTCTTCCCTTCCCTCCCCTCCTCTGCCTTCCCTTCTCTTTTTTTCTTCCTTCCTTCTTTCCTTCCTTCACATGTCCTTTACTTAATGCATTCAGACACCTATCTAGTTGTTGCTATTTGTTTTGACTGTTCTATTCTTTTTTTTTTTTAAGATTACATATACATCTTTGTTTGAAGAAGTTAAGTTTCAGGTAGATATACATATGTTTAGATTACAAATTTATCGTGTAGCTTTGGACAATTTGCATAAAATTTCTGAGCCTCAGTTTCTTTATCTATAAAATAGGAACTAATTTTAAGAAAATTTATGATAAATTAAGAAAATATGTATGAAGTTGCTAGTACCAAGAAAATATTCAATAAATGGAATGTATTATCATTATTATTAACAGTAGCATTTTTTACCATGTTGTGATATAATTGTTCATGATTGTCAACATTGAGATATGCCTTTTCCCAAATTATTTCCCATATATTAGCCATTAAATTCATTTCTTTAACTTATAAAAAAATCTTAGAAATCTCTTCAAAATCTTAAGCCTGTGTGGAGAATGTTGCATAGATTATGCTGAATACATCTGGAAGTAGTTAAGAATGCTATTAAAAACCAGGGATTGTAATTTTGTAAAATCAATAAAAGTATCTAATATAACATGTAAAGGTATTATTTGCTCAGCTAAAGAATTGCAGGGAAACTTATTAAAAATATTTTCTTTGATGATATTTGATTTCTTTTCCTTTTTACTCCACAGGGATCTTTTCTTAATTAAAATAACACAATCCATGTTTTTGTAGGAATTACATCACAGCTCATTTATATCCTTTGGCCATATTCATCCCTGTCACCTAGCCGTCTTTCACTTTACATGACCATATAATTATTGTCTAACCACAATTCAAATGGAGAAGTTTTAAAACTTGCTCTGTGTGATCTCAGTTATAATAGACAATTGTGAATTTAATTGACACAGGGCATTTTCTTTGACTATTAGCCATTTGTGCTCACTTGTACACAAGAGATTGGCAGTCTTGATCCTTGATTGTTTGTGAAATCTCAGGAACCTTTCTAGTTCTAAAATCATCTTTTTCATGGATAAGTTCTTTTTACGGAAGCCATCCTTAGTAAATATAACCTGTTTACAGGGAAGAATTCACTCATTGTGTCTTCCACTGGAGGAATAGTTTTGCTGAAACACAAAACACAAGCTGCAGAAATGTGGATGGACGGTTAAAAAGTTGCAAAGGAGATAGAGGTGAGTTAAGAAATTGGGGGAATTACATCTCCAGGAAAAACACAAAAGTCAAGTTACCCTCATTGAATCTCTAACTAGATAGACATAAATTTTTTCTCCATCCTCTATTAGGAATGAGAATTCTTGGCTTCTTGACCTTAACTACCTAAAATACTACCTAAAGCTGAAATTTCTTCAAGTTCAGATTTCTTATTTATACTATACATTTTTTCCAACTCATAAAGTTAATTTTAAGTGATGATTATTGATTATATTAAGGACTTTTTAGTATTCCAGTATTCCTCTACACTACTAGTTTAGAGGGCTAAAATATTTGTTGTTATGGTTGTGAAGACTGCTTAAATCTGTTTGCTCTTTCACCAATCCTTCCTGCTTTTACTTCTGCCGTCCCCTTGCCCATTGTTGAAACCCTCATCACAGACTTCTCATTTGCACATTACCACTAAGTTTTACTAATTTTCTTGGTTCATTTTAATTCTCTTTCTTCAATGAAGAAGATTTATTGTTATTGTTGTTGTTACTTTGGAAGGGGAATTGTTGAGCAGATCTGTTGGTCAGAGCAGAGAAATACCCCTGAAAAGATTGTGTAAAAATCTCCACAGAGGGGAAGGTGAATTTGGCAGAATAAGCATTTAAACCAAATGGGTCCAGTTGTTCTAAGGACCAAAGGACAAAGTGGCTCAAAACCAAAAAATATAGCAGAGTTATTAGTGGTTAGTAATTTATACTAAAGTCTTAAGATATGTTAAGTATATATCGTAGATCAATTTCAAGTTCTGCATAATATGAGTGATGAGATTTTATTTTTATTTCAACCATATTAAACAACGTTTCATTGTTTTTTCCTATTAATTGTGAATTCTTTTAAAATGAAATACTGGCAATCATAACAATGTTTCAATATTACACATAATATATGCCAAATTACTCATGTTGTCATTTCATCACATATTACTGTCTTTTATTAGATATATGTAACTTTATCTTATTAATTTTCAAATTGTATTGTCTTGTATAGACAATGATGTAATGTTTACCTTCTACTCAGAAGTCTGGTTTCAGATGTCTTTCATGAATTCAGATATTTACATTATTTCAGACTGAAATACAAAAGTGTGCTTCTTTTAGGAATACTAGAACTTTAAATAAGGCTATTTCCAAAGGTCAAGGCTACTCATTTTCAGTGAGAAGAAACCTTCCAACTTTCCATTAAGTTTCATTTTGTAGGAAATAGTTGCTACCGTGTTTATACTTTAAATGAACTTATATTTTATTTTATGAGTTAATGTTATTTCATCAAAGATTATTATTGATAATCAATAATTTATTACGATTGATTTTACTTCAGTAGACACATATTGCTTACTTTTGTAGAGCCTCTTTTATTATACTCATAAAATTAGAAGCATACATTCTTAGGATTCATTAAAACTAATCAAATTCCAACAAATGGGATTAATCCTAAAAGGTAGTTTTCAAATGAGGAACATTTATTCTTTGTTGTTGTTTTTAAGTACATAAAATGCTACCTTCTCCGCCCTTCCAATCCATTTACCATCCCCATGGATGATTTCTTCAAATTCATAAAAAGCTATTTCCCATTAAAGAAGCTAATGGAAAGATCCACATTGACTTTCCTAGCATACAACTTCTGTTTGCCTGTGTTGTCGAATGAAAATGTACATCTGCTTTTAAAAAATGGACTTGAAACCTAGAGAGGTTTATACACAGATACTTGGTGAATTGGCCTCGGGATAAAAGACTGAAAATGTTTTTAGGGAATTCTTTCCCAGAATAGTTACTTAAACGTTTACTTTCATCTGAGGTGCAGCTGGTCATAACAAAGGCAATTGCAGCCAAGCCTCTGGGGCTCCCTGTGTCTGTCGTCACAACTTGCACCCTGCTGAATGAAATATCAATGCACTGAACCATGTCAGGGCAATGAGCATAATGATAGGGACTCAGTGGTATAAATGAGGTTAATAAGTTGTGAGAAAGCAGAGCTTTGTTCCTAGATCCCTCACATCTTCTCTGTGCAGTGTAGCTCTTTAGAAATATTGCCTGTCCGTGGAGAGCTAATGGCTCTCGTCATAAAGCTAATACACTGTGCTTCAGTAGTCTTGGAACTCATTTTTGAAGTCACACTAATCTGCCTTTGCTCCACTATGTTTTGTTTTTGCTCCTGAAAGGTTTTCTTATTCCCCAAGACTTCAAGCTGAGCCTAAAGCCTTTCTGCTGCTTCTTATGCTATTTCTAATCAGGGGTGACACTTTTGTTTTCAGAGCCTTTTCCTTTTCGTGTGTGTGATTTCAATTTTTTAATATGCTAAGAAGCATTTTGTGAAGGAAATAAAGGGAATTTTGAAAATATCCCAGCCCTGCTTTAGTACCACTGCGGGTCCTCCACACACACCCTCCCTTTTCTTCTCCTTCACCCTATTGCTACCTCTTTGCATCTGAGTGGAAGTTTGCTCTCTACTCTCTTGCTTTTTCCTTGCACTCTGTTTTTTTTAAAAACCATTTTGGGGGCGCCTGGGTGGCTCAGTCGGTTAAGTGTCTGACTTCAGCTCAGGTCATGATCTCACGGTTTGTGGGTTTGAGCCCCGCATTGGGCTCTGTGCTGACAGCTCAGAGCCTGGAGCCTGCTTCGGATTCTGTGTCTCCCTCTCCCTCTGACCCTCCCCTGCTCACGCTCACTCTCTCTCTCTCTCTCAAAAATAAATAAAACATTACAAAAAATAGATATTAAAAAACATTTTGAAGATACTGAGTCTCATAATAGACTAAGAAAATCGTTTACATTATTATTATTTTCTTTTTAGTTGCCAGGGACTACCTAAAGGCCACTGAATCCATTTGATTATTTTCTATACCCAATATACGTGATTTACCCAACATAAGTGGTTTTGATGATTCCTTTAGCACATTCTTTGTCTTTCTCTCCCTCTACTACTACATTCTGAAGATCTGCAAGCACATAGGGAATGAAGCCATACCAGCAGGTATGAAGTGATATCTCATGGTGGTCTTGATTTGCATTTTCCTGATGATTTACCTGTTGACTCTTTGAAGAAGAGTCTCTTCTTTGAAGAAATGTTATAAATGTTTATGAAGTCCTTAGCCCATTTTTAAATCAAGTAGATTTTTTTTTTGCTTTTGACTTGTAGGAGTTCATTATATTTTTGGATATTAACCTCTTATTAGATATGTGGTTTATAAATAGTTTCTCCCGTTCTATAGGCTACCTTCTCACTTCTGTTGATTGTTTCCTTTGCTGTCAGAAGGTTTTTAGTTTGATATAGTTTCACTTTCTATTTTGGCTTTTGTTTATGTTTTTGGTGTCATTTGAAAGAAATAATTGCCAAAACCTGTTTTCCCTGTATTTTCTTTTAGGCATTTTAGAATTTCAAGGCTTACATTTAAGACTTTAATCTATTTTGAATTAATTTTTGTGTACGGTGTAAGGTAAGAGTCTATATCATTCTTTTCCATGTGGACATGCAATTTCCCCAGAATCGTTTATTGAGGAGTCTATCCTTACCCATGGAGTATTCTTGGTATCCCTCTAAAAGGTCAATTAACTATATATGCCTCTATTTATTTCTAGGCTTTTTACTATGTTCCATTTATCTATAGATCTCTTTCATGCCAGTATCATACCGTCTTAATTACTATAGTTTTATAATATTTGATTCAGGAATTCTAATGCCTTCAGGGTTTTTTTTTCTCAGGATTACTTTGACTATTTGAGGTATTTTGTTGTTTCATATGGTTTTATGATTTTTTTTTAAATTTTCTGTATAAAGTGCCACTGGGTTTTGACACTGGTTACACTGCATATGTAGATACAGTATACTGTTACCACTTTGGGTAGTATGGACGGTCATTTTAACAATGTCAATTCTAATAATTAGTTAACAAAGATGTTTTTGTGTTTTCTTTAATTTCTTTGATCATTGTTTTATAGTTTTCAGTAAAATGTATTTCACCTCCTTGGTTAAGTTTATTCCTAACTATTTTATTCTTTTTGATGCTATTATAGATGGAACTCTTTCATGAATTTCCTTTTTATATAGTTCATTGTTAATATATGGAACTCAACTGGTTTCTATATGTTTATATGTTGATTGTGTATCCTGCCTCTTTAATTTAATCTGTCTTAATAGGTTATGTGTGTGTGTGCAGTGTTTAGAGTTTTCTATATATAAGATCTGTCATCTGCAAACAAAGATAATTTTATTTTTTCCTTTTTGATGTGGATGTCCTTTATGTCATTCACTTGCCTGATTCCTCTGTGTAGGAAATCAAGATCTCAAAGAGATATCTGCATTCCCATGTTAATGGCAGAATTATTCATAATAGCCAAGGTATGCAAACTATATAAATATCCATGATAGATAAAGAAAATGTGGTATATATGGAGAATGGAATAGTATTATTGTTTTAAAAAAGAAAAAAATTCTGTCCTGTGGGATACCATGACTGAACCTGGTGGATACTGTGCTAAGTAAAATAAAAACCAGTCACAGAAAGAAAAGTGCTGAATTATTCTACTTGTAAGAGACATCTAAAATAGCCAAATTTATAGAAACAGAGAAGAATGGTGATTACTCAGGGTGTTGCAGGTAGGAGCAAATGGGGAGAGTCTAATTCAATGGATACAAATATTCAGTTATATGTTCTAGGGGTGTGGCTAGGCTTGAAAATACTGTAATTGTGCACTTAAATTTTTAAAGAAGATACATTTCATCTTCAGTGTTTAATAAAGAAAAAGGAAGAAACTTGCCACTGTATATCTAGTCCCTGAAGGGCCAGCTTACTTTCTTGCAAGTTTCTCAAGTTAATCTGAACACTAAAAATTTGCTAAAAGAGAGGATGTGAGGGGTGCAGCACTTCCTAGATAATTATAAATTTTAATAATGCTTAATGACAAGGCCATTGATATCTGGTCCCATAATAGAGAAGTAAGAACTCCTGACCTGGCAAGGAAGACACATTGAGGCAGAGAAAACTTATCAGGCTTCTCATTAAAACTGCATTAATTGCCTGCTTCCTAGACTATATGAAGTGCCCAGCACTGACTTCCAGCAACACCTTGAAAACGAGTGTTAAGGAAATTAATTGATCAATCTGTGATTTTTCTTTCTCAATAAACTTTGAGAGATGCAGCTCAATTTATAAACCCAATGACCAGGCATTCAGGAAGTAACTACCATCTTATACTTTCATGTTCTTTTTAACTTTTATAATTCAGGATCATCAACACATTACTCATTCCTCTTTATTGTTTTTCCTATCTATGTTCCTTATGGAGATTTAAAAATTAAAAAAAAAAAACATGTTCTGGTTCAATTTGCTAGATACCAGACTGATTACACATTTTCCTGCTTCTTCCCAATCTATAGAGAATCCCTGTGTAAATTCAGTCCATTCCTAATTATACTTTTAGACTTACTTTGAAGCAAGAAGTTCCCCAAACAGATTTATTTTATCCTCTTTGTTTCATTTGCATTTTTAAATTCTAGGATTGTATAGTACTTGTTCTATTGCATTGTTTTATTAATGTAATTGAGATTATATGACAATGCAATATTTGATAAGAATTTACTTGGCATCTCCCACAGTGTTTAGTTTCAAGGGCAATATGCAATCTGAAATTGCTGAATCCCACAGATGTTTGTTTATGAGTTGGGACAGGGGCAAGCTCTAATCACAAGATAATATACTAAACTATATACAATAGAATAGTCCAAGCTACCAAACCCAACATACTGTCAATAATTTCTATGGAAACATGTCTGTCATTGCAGAAATGATAAAGAGCAGGAAAATATTTTATGAGTTCCTAAAATGTTGGTAGATTTTTAAAATTCTCTTCAGAAGGTGTCATGCCAGGCACGGATTATCTGGAGAGAAATAAATCAACATCCCTGATGTGATAGAGTTCATGATGAAGCAAGGATGACAGACTGACACACAGAAAACACTTTCTACTAGGAAGTGTAGTAGTAAACATACACACTGCAGGCCAGGAACAGAGGGGAAAGAAAATCAGCTTTCCCAGTGTTAGTAGGTCAGAACATCCTCAGGAAGATAATTGCATTGTAGACACAGACAGCAGCTTGTGCAAAAGCACCGAGGTGAAATGTGAAGTTTCTTTTGAGATGCAAGCAAATTCCCATAACTGCAGAATGAGGGCAAGGCTAGTACGACAAGAAATAAAACTGGAAATGTAGAAGGGGAGACAGTATGCAGAGAACAAATATGCTGCTACCTCCACGTTGTAGCAATTCAAGACCATGCACATAAGGGCAGGTCAGTTAGAAGACTCCCTCCATCACTGACGCTCACAGAAAGAAATTTTGCTTGTAATTTCGTGATCGTTTTCATAAACTATGAAAATAACCCATGTGTTTACCAACATGATCTATCAGAAAACACTGTGTCTTTACCTCCCAAGTACATTAAAATCTGTACTTTCCTACCACTTCCCCTGATTAATATGGGAAGAAGTATGACATAAGAAGGAAATGAAACCATCTGTAAGGATCTGGACATTTAGCCTTATGATTTCATCAACGTGATGCATTTTCTTGAGTGTTGAGACTGACTTTAGTGGATAATGAACATTTAGAAGAAATCTCTTACCCCAGAACTGCAATTTACAAAAATGCTGTAGCTTTAGCTAATGTTCAAACGTTTGTTAATTTGCTACATAATTGTGGATAGTGTCAAAAAATTATTCGTATTTTGAATTACTGATTAAAATGCTAATGGAACTTTTGCTATAAACCAAAATACTTCCTTTAGCACTTTTTCATATTTCAGATTTCTCAGAGGTGGTTATATTTGTAAATTAATGTCATTATATTAGTGACTTGTTATCAAATACAAATTTTATAGTATGCATTATGAAGTTTATAACATTATTGGTTATACATTAAAAAAAAAACAAATGCAGAACTCATATCAATTTTATTTGGTCAGCAGGTGGCAGTGTTTCTGAGTTGGTGAGCACAACTTCCCATTGCCTACCAAATTTGAAGGTTTGGTTTTGAAATATAGATTTCTTTCTTTTTTTAAAATACATATTTCTTATATTAAGAATTCTAATACTATAAAGTTATACTGGGAAATGTGTTTATATTTTTGGAAAGATTAAACACACTGAATCTGGAAGCACTTTTCTCATGATTTGATCCACACTTGCATCGTGTAATACTTTCTTCCCCCTTCCATCCCTTTCTTCCTTTACTCCTTCTTTCCCTCCCTACCTCCCTCCTTCCTTCTATTTTCCTTTATTTCTTCTTATTTTCTCATTCCGTGTGTGTGTGTGTGTGTGTGTGTGTGTGTGTGCGTGTGCTCTTTCATTCTTTCTCCTTTCCTATTTAAAACCATTCCTATTCTTTTTTCCTATTTAAAACCATTCTTTAAGAAACTTTACTTAGCAAGTTAAAAATGAATATTAGTGAAAAGCATTTAATTAAAGGTGAGTCTTGCAAAAGAGAAAGGTCTTATTAGAAGCTACCTGTGGAAGTGTATATTGAAAAATATTTTTACTCTGAGAATAATGCTTCTAAAATTAGACTAATTGATATACTGTTTCCTGATTTATTTTAATAGTCCAATAATCTTATTTTTAGTGTGTAAAAAATAAAGTATTTAAAAATTTTGCATGGTAATTTTAACTGTTTTGATGCATAAAGCATCATTTAAGGCTTTGGAGAAGTTTGGATTTATCTGTTTTCTTTTTATTAAGTTTATTTATTTATTTTAAGAATGAGAGAGATAGAGCAGGAGAGAGGTAGAGAGGGGTTAGAAAGATAAGACAGTCAGCACAAAGCCTTACACGGGGCTTAAACTCACAAACTGTAAGATCATGACCTGAGCCAAAACTGTGTTTCCAAGAGTTGAGAAATGGATTTATAGAACGTGAGAAGAAATTTTGAGCTGTTTTGAAAGACATTTGTTTTTCTGGTATCAAATTATATTATTTGTATATCTAAAAGAAAATCTATTTTAAAAGGAAATTTTTATAGGATTCTGTAGGACTTGCTTTACAGCAAATACTTCCTGTAATATTGAACAGTTGAATTTTGTCATAGGTATTTCATTACTAATGGTTAAATATCGGATAATCTTGAACCAAGAAAATGTTGAACTCTTTATTAAATAAAGGCTCTATTTATTTTTGTTCTGGAATCTTACTGTTCTCTATAAGGAAAGGAGAATATCTTAATCAAGACCATTAATAGCTATTGATCAATTAAATTTCCTTGAGGTTTTTAAAGTATATTTAACTTTGAGCCCTTGTGGGCTTCTTACTAAGACGCTAAACTTCAACAAACATGTTTTCTTAAACAGAATGTAGCAGGTTGTAAATCTTTACTGTCTTTTATACAGAAGTTGTTGCCAGAATTAGAGATTTCCTATCACCTACAAACAAGTCATCCGACCACGAAAGCTTCAGTTATTTTGAGAGAAAGTAACACCCTGAGTCAAGTTTTTGCCTACTTATCTTCAGTATTCTTCTGGGTACACCTTCTCTGAAGTACCCAAGGAGGCCCCTGAAGACATGTGTTGGCATATTCTACGTTTGTGGGGAATTCTCACCCTAGAAGTTTAGAGAAAACCACAAACACCTAGGGACAAAGACATAGAGTCCTATAAAATTTAAAATTGAAGGCAAAGCTTATTATCATTGTTTTTGTTCAAATTTTAACTCCAGCATGCAATATGTTGCTAATTTAAATGTGTGCCATAAAGATACCTAACACTTATTGGACACTAACTACCAGGAACTCCAGGGACTAAATACTCTCATTATCTTTATGGTATAGCAGAGGAAATTTAGAAAACTCATACAGCCAGATACTGGTGTATTTCAGGATGTAGTCTTAAAAAAAATCCAGCTAATCACCCAATATAGGACATACAAGCAGATAGGATGTATGATTAAAGATGAACTGTAGAAAGGTACCTCTGAAGCCCTGTACTTGAATATTGGTGGAGAGAGAGCACAGAGGCTCAAATGGCACAAATAGCAGGAGGTCGTTTGGATCTGAACAGCAGCAGTAGTAAGAAAATTGAGAATAACAGGCAGATACAGAGGGTATCTAAAGTTGAACTTGACATAATTCATTTATTTTGTGTTGAGAACAAAAGAAAATAGAATTCCACTTTTCTTTCTAATAAACCCTCTGACTTTTTTTTTGTTTACTTTCACGTCTACTCAAAGGGTAGTCAGGAATGTTAATGCATACAAATATATTGACATGCATCTGCTTTTAGCACTTAAAAAATTTAATGTGAATTTTTTTCCTATGATAAAGCTATAATTAACATATATGGCCGATTTAATTTGAAATTATTTACCTCCTTCATGCCTCCCTAGAAGCACAAAATCAACATTTACAAGGGAAGGCATTGGAAGAATAGAGCAAGCACCAGTTTTTCTCTGAGGGCAAATATGAGAAAGGTAATGTTAATGCTTTAGGAATAAGAGATCATTCACATTGAAGTAATAAAAATTAGAGTAATTTTTAAAAATAAGACTGCCCTGGGGCACCTGGGTGGCTCAGTTGGTTGAATGGCTGACTTTGGCTCAGGCCAGGATCTCATGGTTTGTGAGTTTGTGCCCTGCATTGGGTTCTGTACTGATAGATCAGAGCCTGGAGCCTGCTTCAGATTCTTTGTCGCCCTCTCTCTCTGCCCTCCTCTACTCACACTCTCCTTCTCTCTCTCTCAAAAATTGAATAAATGTTAAAAAAATTTTAAAAACTAAGTACAAATAAAAAATAAGACTGCGATGACTAAAACAAGGATAAAATATAACGAACATGCCATATAGACACTATATATCAATATCAAAAGTAAGCAAAAAAAGAAATTGCTTTATGTGTCTATACATATATGTAGTATGATCTATCTATATCTATTATTTTTATTAAAGTATAGTTGATATACCATGATACATAGTTTTAGGTGTACATCATAGTGATTTGTCAAGTCTGTACACTACGCCATGCTCTCCACAAGTGTAGCTACCATTGGTCTCCATACACCATTATTACAATGCCATTAATTATATTCCCTATGCTCTGCCTTTTATCCTCATGACTTATTCATTCCATAACTGGAAGCCTATAACTCCTACTCCCCTTCACTCATTTTGCCCATTCTGCTATCAATCATCAGTGTGTTCTCTGTATTTATGGGTCTTTTTCTGCTTTCTGTTTATTTGTTTATTCATTTGTTTTGTTTTGTTTTTAGATTCCACATATAAATGAAATAAATGCTGCTTGTTCTTCCCAGTCAGACTTATTTCACTTAGCATAATAGCCTCTAGGTCTGTCTATGTTGCTGCAAATTGTACGATCTTATTCTTTTTTATAGCTGAGTAGTATTTCATTGTATAGATGAAATATATACCACCTCTTCTTTACCCATTCATCTGTCAGTGGACTCTTGGGTTACTTCCATAATTTGGCTATTGTAAATAATGCTGCAATAAACAGAGGAATACTTACATCTTTTCAAATTAGTGCTTTCACTTTCTTTGGGCAAATACCCAGTAGTGAAAGTACTAAGTTGTATGGTAGTTTCATTTTTAATTTTCTGGAGAAACTTCACACTATTTTTCAGAATGGCTGCCTCAATTTGCATTCTCACCAGCTGTGCAAAAGGGTTCTTTTTCTCCATAATCCCACCAACACTTGTTCTTTCTTGTATTTTGAATGTAGTAATTCCAACAGGTATGAGGTGATATCTCATTGTAGTTTTAATTTACATTTCCTTCATGATTAGTCATGCTGAGCATTTTTTCATGTATTTGTTGGCCATCTGTATGTCTTCTTTGGAAAAACTGTCTATTTAATTCCTTTGACCAGTTTTTAATTGGATGATTTGTGTTTTTTTGGTGTTGAGCTGTGTTAGTTCTTTATATATTTTGGATATTATCAAATTTATCATTTGTGAATATCTTCTCTCCTTCCCAAAGTGTAATCCCAGTAGTTTACTTTGCTTTTGTTTCCCTTGCCTCGAGAAACATATCTAGAAAAATGTTACTAAGACTCATGTCAAGGAAATAACTACCTATTTTTTTCTAGGACATTTATGGTTTTATGTATCACATAAGTCTTTAATCCATTTGAGTTTATTTTTGTACATGGCGTAAGAAAGTTGTCCTGTTTTATTCTTTTGCACATAGCTTTCCAGTTTTCTCAGCACCATTTGTTGAAGAGATTGTCTTTTCTCCATTGCATATTCTTGCCTCCTTTGTCATAGATTAATTGACCATATAAGTGTAGGCTTCTTTCTGGGCTCGCTCTTCTGTTCCATTGATCTAAGTGTCTGTTTTGGGGGCAAATACTGCACTGTTTTGATTACTATGGCTTTGTCATATATCTTGAAATCTGAGATTGTGATACCTCCAGCTTCATTGTTCTTTCTCAAGATTGCTTTGGCTATTCAGGGTCTTTTGTGGCTCTATATAAATTTTAGTATTATTTTTTCTAGCTCTGTGACAAATGTTGCATGACATTTTTGTTAATGATAAAAAATAGATTTAAATTCAGGCCAGCCTTACTGTGATCTATTATGTATTCAGGCTTATCCTTCTCTTTAACTTGGCCTTACTGTGATCTATTATGTATTCAGGCTTATCCTTCTCTTTAACTTGGTCTATCAGTCTTTTATACTACAGTTTTATTCAACCATATCAGAGAGTCCAGTTAAATTGGAGATTTTGGACAAGAGTCCCAGGGAATGAAACCTTTCTTTCTGTGCTGAATAAGGAATTTGCTGGAGTCCAGCCCCAGCAGGTCCAGGGCTCCCTGAAGGATGGAAGGTGTAGGTGAAAGAGAGCAAAAGAGCCTCAGCTTCTTTCTGCTCACCAGGCAGACATCTCTGCCCTGACCAGAGAGTCAGCTTTATTTATTGAAAAAATGTATGGGGTACAAGACAGAAGTGGCAATTGCCTTAGACAATGATTTCTGATGACAGATTCTTTGGTATGTAAAAATTTCCCAGAACATAGGTTGGTAGAAGACTCATGCATAATCTTTATCAATAGTGATTGATGTAGGTGACTAGATGCATATCACACAGGGAAAGGAAGGTATCTTTAGCATTCAAATACAAGGTGATGTTTTTAGCATAGCAAAGGCAAGAGTTAGTTCTTTGTGAGCAGGGGTCAATAGAATGTTTTCTTGAGGGGAAGAAAAACAAGTTCTCAGGAAATGTAATATTTGCTCCCATAATCACAAAAGAAGAAACTCCTGTAAGTTCCTTCACAAGGTCTGATACCAGTCAGCCAGGTGCCTTGGGGGTCAATACTCAAGCAAAAACAAGTGGGTGTAGACATGGGTCGCCATCTGACCGTGGGAGGCCCCCTCCTTGCAAACTGCCTTACTTCAGAAATGGCTCCCAGCAGAATTTCCTCTAAGAAAATCAGATTTTATAAGAAGGTAGGACAGCACAATTGCAATATATATTTTCCACATGCAATAAAAGGAAAATGTAGGCAGGTGTAACAAAAGATGATATACTGAATTCTTAATGTGTACCAGATACTTTACATTTCTTCTCTCCATGTCCTTATAATTATCCATTGTACATCAGAAAATTGGGGATGAAAGAAGTAACATACACAAGATCAAATTCCACTCTGCCTTCAGACTCCACATTTATATTTTACTGTTACCTTAGATATTTCACTCCTAACAAATACTCAATTAAATATTAATGTTTAATGCTTACCATGTGTTTTCTAAGGACAATATTTTTCTTGATTAAAAACAGTTATGTCATCAAGAAAATATCTAAAGATATGTCTGTACAGTTCAGTGCAATTACAAAGGAAAAAAATTGAAAAATTAGCATTGTAGAAGATTGCTCATTCTCTACCTGCATCTGTGTTTTGCTTGTGTGTAGTCTTTTTTTGAACAGTGTTGCATGTTGTTGAAAAAAATAAAATGCAAATAAACTCCCAGATGGTCACTGATATTTGCAAGTCTCTAGATATTCATTATACTTTGAATGGTAGAAAGATAATTAGTTTTGAAAGTATAAGTGGCAGGCTGAAAATTAGTATAATGTATATATTATGGGCCAAATGGGAATACTGCCCAACTGCTTTATGACTGATCTGGCTCTATTTTGATGGACAGATAAGTCCTGCATATATGTAGACTAAAAAGTAGTTTAAGATTTAGATGATTTTTCTTTTAGGATTTAGATGATTTTTCAAAATATTTCTTAAAAATTGGAAATTTTACTTCAAAATACAGAAATTTTATTTTAGAATCAATGTAAATGGTTTTTGTATAATTATATTTTTGAATAACTTTTAAATCACATACAAATTGCAGAATAATTTCACTTACAATACTGTTGCAATGAAACTCTCATACACTTTTCACCCAGATTACCTCATTGATGATATTTAACCCCATTTATTTAATCATCACTTTTTTACTCACTGCATATAAATATAAATATCAAGAATTATGAAGGGTTTGGGGCACCTGGGTGACTCAGTCAGTTAAGCTTCTGACTTTGTCTCGGGTCATGATCTCATGATTCGTGAGTTCTAGCCCTGCATCAGGCTCTGTGCTGACAGCTCAGACCCTGGAGCCTGCTTCAGATTCTGTGTCTCCTTCTTACCTCCCTTCCCCAGTAACATTCTGTCTCTCTCTCTTTCTCTCCAAAATTAATAAAATATTGAATAAAAAGAAGAATTATGAAGGATCTGAGATTTTATCCTGCTTGCAAGTTACCTTGCTACAGTCTCATAGAATCTGGCAGATGTCCAGAGACTTGGGTCAGAGACTATTATTATTCATTAAAACCTTATTACTCAAGACACAGCAGGCAGCATTAGCTTTATGCTCCCCCCTCCATGGGTTCCTTTTGCTCAGTACAATGGAGATGATGACTAGGGTGATGAGAAGGCTGGCTGAGATGGATGATACACACAGTGTGGGTCTTTATTATGACTGAGTAATTGCAGACTTTGAAACATCTTCTTCTTTCAAGAAGACTGCAACTACACCTGCCCAACCTTTACAATAGAGAGACACATTAACTTTGCTATCTTAGTCATAAAACAAACCTCTTCCCAGCAGAAGGAGACATTAGCTCTGTCTTTCAGAACTATTTGACACACAAACATCCTGACAGAGATGTGATGGGGTAAAATCTTTCTTATGATATGTAGAAATGCAAAGACCCATGGAGAATTATCTATGACTACCTATTATCATTCTTTCTTTTTGAACCATGGAAAATAGTTCCAAGTACGATATTCTTCAGTCTTTAATACTACAGTGCATATTTTACAAAAAGAAGACCTTTTCCTACATAACCAGAGCACAACCAAATCTGGAAATCAAAATTAATACAATCCTACAAGCGATTTACAGATTCCATTCAAATTTTGAGGTAGTCCAACAGTGTTTCTTTTCACTTTCCAAATCTAATCGAGGATCACAT
>NC_043700.1:148586635-148601303 GCF_006229205.1 Suricata suricatta | reverse complement strand
GGGGAGGAGTCCCTGGGTGGCTCAGTCAGTTAAGCACCTGGCTGCGGCTCAGGTCATGATCTCAGGGTTCCTACATTCAAACCCCGTATCAGGCTCTGTGCTGACAGCTAGCTCAGAGCCTGAAGCCTGCTTCAGATTCTGTGTGTCTCCCTCTCTCTCTGACACTCGCCTGCTTGCACTGTCTCTCTCTGTCTCTCAAAAAATAAATAAAAGACATTAATTTTTTTTTAATTGGTGGGGGGAGATATCATGCCACCCTACTTTGCATGGAATTATTTTAATATCATTGTATGCAGATTATAGTATTAAGATATCATTTTTTTAACTATGCCTGATGCCACACAATTTTAGTCTTCCACTTTTGTTACGTTAGAGATGACATTCTGCTAAATCAATGAAATGCTGTTCAGTATAGTCCCAGTGGTATGAGGTTTCTGAGAAAAAGCAGAAACCAGTGACTTATCAGAAATAGTGTCTTTGAACCATGACAGGCCATCATATACCTTCAGCATAACTGGGACAGAGTTGGGTCCCAAGAGTTGTAGATAAAACTCTGAGTCACTTAGATGCTATAAAAAAAGGAAATGCTGGAAGTGCCTTGCTATCTCCTCAGTGTTCCAATATGATTTTCTAAGATACGTGAGTGAAAAAGGAAGGAAGACTGCATCAGTTCTAAAATTAATGTAAATCTTTTATCAAACATAATTCAACACGAATTGAAGCCTATAAAAAGAAGGTATTCATAGAACACTGGTATTTAAAAGTGTTAATAGAGCACTAGTGAAATCCTTTGTGATTCAAATAATCTTTGGGGACATTTCCTATATTTAATGTCATCCTCACATGTTCTCTTTCATGTTCTCTAGTATTTATTTATATAAATTAATATGTAACAAAAGAGACAGGGATACAAGCTGATCATTATTCTGTATATAATGATCCTTAATATTTTTCATGAGAATTTTCCTCATCTGTCAATCTTTGATTCATTCTGTGTAATAAAATTGTATCAACTACTGATGCTTACCATTAATATTTTTTTTTTTGGTTATAGTTTACTCCAACAAATCAACCAGTGGCCACTTCTTGTTGAAGAATGAATCCCTCTGTTTGATCAAAACAACACACATACAGGAAACAAAACAAAACATGGATACAAGAAAGACTAAATTAAAGATGTAGAGAATGTTTCTGAACCAACAAATGTTTAGGGACATATGCTGATCTTAAAGTAAAATAATACTGATAAAAGGTATTCAAAAATAGTAGCTATTATTTCATGATGTGGATGCTGAAAATATGTTTTTGAGAGAGAAGATATTCATTTTCTCTACCACCTAGTAGATCTAGGCTATGTACTAATCTGGCCAGGCAAACAACATATAACTTCCTTCAGTCAGTCAAAACCATATTAGAAACCAAAGTTCTGGTATATAGGTGTAGGCTAAAACTCACTGAAGAGGTTCATGCAAAAAAAAAATAAAGGCACTTTTCATAGGCTTAAGTAAATATTATTAATTTTTCTATTCTTTTAGTGAGCTGTCATTTAAATAAAAATAAAAATGATAATATAAGAAGGTGTTATCTTTTTAGATATTAATCCTGGAAAATACTCGAAAGTAGCATAATTAAACTTATAGATCAAATAACTAGAAGGCCATAATTGCTGCTTTACATTTTAACCCGTGTTTGCCATTTACGTGGGCACTGTAAATCTGGGACTTCAGTAATTCAGTTCGTTATCCTCCCCTACCTTGCTTGTTGTCATCTTCTCTTAGCTCTTCTTCACTGAATATTTTGGCCATGTGTTTCATTCCGCCCTCACTTGCTTTTTTTTTTTTTTTTTTTTTTGCTTTACCTCTTTTGCCATCGTCTCCTTTGTTTTAAATTTATTTTTCTCATATACACCAAAGGATTTTTGTCATTTTTCAAATGGTTTATGTGGGAAAATGTTCAATACTTTATACACATCTGATTTCAGTCCTTATTGTATCCATGTTTTTTTTTTCCTGTATGTGTGGTTTTTAGTCAGAGAGACTCCAGTTATCACAGGAAACAGCCCCTGGTTGATTTATCTGAGTAAAGTATAACCAAACAATTAATGATAAACATCAATAGTTGGCATAATTTTATTGCACAGAAAGATTCAAAGCTTGATAGTTGAAGAAAATTCTGTTGAAAAGTATTCAGGGTCATTATATACAGAATAATAGGTTGTATCCCTGTCTCTTTTCGTTATGTGTTAATTTATATATAAACATATACTAGAGAGCATAAGATGGAAATTGTGAGAATGGCGTTAAATATAGGACATATCCCCAGAGAAATCATGAAACATGTTTTGGACTTCTTAAATGCAAGGCAAATAAGGCAACTACTCTTCTAAATGGAAACTGGAGAACTGGATAAGGATTCCCTGGGGTAAGCTATCGAGTCAGTGCATTTCTAGATTCTGCAGTGCTGCCAAAATGACGCTGCTAGAGTTGGTCTAGCAGGTGGAAAAGTTCTTTCAATCATACAACCACCACCAGTCAGAATTGAGCTGAGTTATTGCAGTCAAATTGCCTTTGTGGCGGCATGTACTGGGCAGAAACAAACTGTACTGAGCCTGATTTCTTGGCTACATACTGTAATGACTTTTTTATCAGTATTACTGTCACTTTTGCTTTCCCTGAGAAAAACAGAGTTTCTGCTTTCCTGTGATTTAGAAAGCTTGGTCTACTAACAACACAGAATGAGATCTAAAACAATGTGAGAGTACTTAATGGATAATTTAAAAACCCTTCATTTCACATTAATTAATTGTATGTGACTATTCTTATAATTCAGTCATTATTGACAGATTAGAATGGGGTTAATAAAGTGACCTTTGGGGGTGTCTGCATTGCTCAGTCAGTTTAGCATCTGATTTCGGCTCAGGTCATGATCTCATGGTTCCTGGGTTTGAGCCCTGCATCAGGCTCTGTGCTGGCAGCTAGCTCAGAGCCTGGAGCCTGTCTTTAGATTCTGTGTCTCCCTCTCTCTCTGACCCTCCCCTGCTCACGCTGTCTCTGTCTCTGTCTCTGTTTCTCTCTCTCTCTCTCTCTCTCTCTCTCTCTCAAAAATAAAAACATTAAAAAAATTTAAAAAAGAAAGTGGTCTTTGTTTAAGGAGATTAGTCATATGCAATTGAAAAATAAATTCTCTGAGATGAACATTATTTGTAAATAAAAAACTCCATCATTTGCCTTTATGCAGTTGTTCCAGGATTTTGGTAAAATTATCCAAATTAGGGGCACCTGAGTGGCTCAGATGGTTGAATGACTCTTGATTTTGACTCAGGCCATGATCCCAGGATCATGGGGTGGAACCCCACACTGGGCTCTTCACTGAGGGTGGAGACTGCTTAAACTTCTCTTTCACATTCCCTCTGCATCCCCCCCACCTCTTGCACTGTCTTTCTAAAAAATTTTTTTAATTATCCAAATTAAAATAATGCAATATTTCAAGGGCACTTTGAATGTTATTTTCAATAAATTAATGTGTTTTTAATGCAATAAGATTAGTTATATGGTGATTGCTATATCTGTGATGTATTAGCATTCTTGTGTACTCATCTCCAAATGCTGAAAGGCACTAAGCTTGTTCGGGTTTTAGCAGTGTAGATGTTTAAAACGGCATGTTTGAAGTCACATAGGATGGGTTTATATTTTCTTTGGTCATTAAAGGCAAGTATTTAACCTTCTTGTCCAATTAACTTAACATTTTTGAGCCCCAATATTTTGAAATCTCTGTCAAATTTTACAAGATTAATTGAGTTAAGGTCTGTAGTATATTAAGCACATTTAAAAAGATCAATAACTGGGGGTTCTTGTAAATGTCATCATCACTATCATCATCATATATAAGTGTCCTTTCTAACTATTCTGAAAGAGGCACATGATTATCTTGTTAAAAAAATGTTTACAAACCTATTTTTACCAGAATTAGTTTAATTCTAATGCTAACATATTTATTAATTCAAATCCTTTTTTTGGTCAAATATGTATGCAATTCATCTTCATTTCCTGACCTAAGATGCTCTAGAGTAACCGTGTTCATCAATAAAAAGCTATTATACAGGACAAGAATGGTGGATGGAAGTCTAAAAATAGTTCATATAATTTTGTTTGCATCCATCAAGATGAAAGTGGAAAACTGCAAAACACATTTTATTACCTGATAAGCACCATGAAGTGTTTACCACTACTGTATATAAAAGTCATATTTTATTAGCACAGGTTAATGGAAAGGAGCAACATTTGCTGTATAGCCAGACTTGTAAGTGTGTGGTCCTTCTTTAGGCACATATCCATAAACTCATTTTAAAGTCCTAGTGCCTATGGAAAATCTATTGCATCTGCTTATATTTGGCATGTGAGGTTTCATTCATGAAGAAAATGCTTATGGAGAATCAACTCTGTATCAAATACGTGATTAGACCATGGATACCCTTAAGAAAGTCTGCATATTTCCTGATTTCCAAAAGCTCACAAGTTAAGGAAAAATATTATTATCAGAATAACTATATAGGCTATAGCTAGATCACATGCATATCTATTAAGTGTGATTCTATTCATATACCAAAAAATGAAAAAAAAAAACCACTGCTTCTCTTTATGTGTCTGAGTAAATCTATTGGGGGTGGGGGAGTGGAAGATGGCAGTGTTTTAGAACGAACATTTACTTTGACATGGTTTTGCATAGGCTATGGAGAAATGACCAGCAATGAAAGTGGAAAATTTTTTAATTCCGAATGAGGCTGTTTGGGCTTTAAATTTTAGTTGTGTAAAGTGATACAAAGATTTCTGAAGATTCATTCATTCATTCACGTATTTATTTATAATTATTCATTCAAAAATTATTTCCTGGGTACTTAGTAAGTTCCAGGAACTGTCTAAATGCTAAAAATATAATGTTAAGCAAACACGCACACATTCACTGCTCTCATAGAGTTTGCAATCCGATGGAGAATCAGATATGAATTAAATAATCTTATAAACATAAACATATAAAATAAAAAAGAGGTAAGTACTCTGATGGAAAGGAAGACAGTGCTGTGACAGCATACATCAGAATAAATACATAAACGGTGGAAGAAGCCAGCAATGGTTTCTTAAGGAAATGAGACTTAAATTTAGATCGTAAGAGGAAGGAGATGAAGATGGATGGAAGCATTGTTGATGGCAGAATGTCTTTATGTAGTTTGATGGTACATTAATAGGTTTGAGAAATCTAAGACTTGAAGCCAACTTGTGTGGCTGTAGCAGAGGCCATGATGAAAAGAGGCGATTTGGAATACAAATATTAAGTCCTCATAATTTATATCAAATATGTGTTTTTCCCTTAAGTGAAATTATTATCAAAGAACTTAGTAAAGAATTATATAAATAGTGAAGGAGAGAATGATGCCAGGTTTACTTTGTGATTTCTAACTAATGGCAAAGACTTCATGATGCCATCATTCCCAAGGGACAGAATATTATGAAATGACCAGATATAGAAGGAAATAGAATGATATTGTAGAATAATAATTCTGAAAACAATGTAGATTATGTTTGGATCTGGGAAATAGGGAGCTATTTATTTATTTATTTTGAGAGAGAGAAAGAATTAGTGGAGGGAGGGGTAGGGAGAGATGGAGTGAGACAGAATCTCAAGCAGTCAGTGCAGAGCCCCATGTGGGGCCTGAATTCACACTGTAGGTTAATGACCCAAGCCAAAGTTGGACACTCAACCAACTGAACCATCCAGTTTTCATGTCTGTTGGCCATCTGTATGTTTTCTTTGGAGAAATGTATGTTCATGCCTTTAATTGGAATATTTAGTGTTTTGGGGTTTGGCGGTTTTATTTTTGGGTGTGTATGTGTGTGTTTGGTTTTGTTGTGTTTTAGGGAGTGAGTTATATAAGTTCTTTAGATATTTTGAATATTAACCTTTTATTTGACATATCATTTACAAACATCTTATCCCATTGTCATTTTGTTTTGTTGGTGGTCTCCTTCACCATGCAAACACTATTTATTTTGGTGTAGTCTCCATAGTTTATTTTTGCTTTTGTTTTCCTTGCCTGAAGGGACATATCTAGAAAGATGTTTCTATGGCCAGTGGTAGGGGGTAACTACTACTGTTTTCTTCTAGGAGTTTCATTTATGGTTTGATGCCACATTTAGGTCTTTAATTCATTTTGAGTTTGTTTTGTATATGGTGTAAGAAAGTGGTCCAGTTTCATTCTTTTGCATGTAACTATAGGATTCCCAGCACCATTTCCTGAGGAGACTGTCTTTTTCCCATTGTATATTCTCAACTTCTTTTCCATAAATTGCCGGAGTCCAGCTCCAGCAGGTCCAGGGTTCCCTGAAGGATGGACTGTATCAGCAAGAAAGAGATGTGAGAGCCTCAGGTTTCTTTCTGATCAGCAGGCAGGCAACTCTGCACTGACATGAAAGCCAGCTTTATATATGGAAAAAGATGTATGGGGCCAGCACAGAAGTGGAATTTGCCTTAGAGAATGATTTCTGATAAAAATTTCTTTGGTAAAAATTTCCCAAAACATAGATTGGTAGAAGATTCATGCATAATCTTTATCAATAGTGATTGATGTAGGTGACTTAGATTCTGATCATATGGGTAAGGAAGGTATCTTCAGCATTCAAATACAAGACAATGTTTTTAGCATAGCAAAAGCAAAAGTTAGTTCTTTGTGAGCAGGGTCAATAGCCTGTTTTCTTGAGGGGAAGTAAACAGATTTCTCAGGTAATCCAATATTTGCTCCAATAATCACAAAAGAAGAAATTTCTACAATAAATTCTTTCACAAGGTACAATCAGCATAAGGGGACAAGTCACTTTCAATACCAGTTAACAAGGTGCTTTGGGGGTTGGTGCTCAAGCAAATATAATTGAGCGGGGGTGGATATCAGTTACCATCTGATGGGAAGAGGCCTTGCAAACCCGCCTTACCTCACAAGGAGTTTTTTCAACTTAGTGAGTTCAGAAAATGGCTTCCAGCATTTAGATAGTGCCTGGAATTTCTTAAGTAAGTATTCAGGAAATTGTTCTCAAACTAATAACTATGAATGAATGAATTAATTAATGGACCTAAGTAGTTACTCAAAAGAACACAAAATGGAATCATAAAAAGCACTCAATTCATCCAAATAAGGCAGAAAAATGTATAAAAAGAAATAGCAAGTGGTTGATATAAGTCTATTCATTTTAACATTACTTTAAAAGTAAAGCAGACATCCTGGCATAATGTTTGGTGGTTCTTCAAAAAGTTAGACACAGAATCACAATATGACCAAGCAATTCCACTTGTAGGTATATAGCCTCAATTTTTTAAAACAGGGATTGAAACAGATACTTGTATACCAATGTTTATAACAGCATTACTCAGAATAACCAAAAGATGGAAACAACCTAAGTAGACTACTATTTTATTATGAAAAGACTTAATTTAGGAACAGAGAGATAGATGAGAAAAAGGGCAAGATACAAAGAAAGGATGAGAAGATTCCATGCCCTCCAAAGTATGCCACTCTACCTAGGTGGTCACCACACGTTCACCAACTGGGAAACTCCCCGAACCCTATCCTTTTGGGTTTTCATGGAGCTTTATTACATAGGTATGACTGATTAAATCACCAGTCACTGGTAATTGAACTCAATCTCCAGCCCGTCTCTTTTCTCCAGATGCTGGGAGAAAGCAAGATACTGAAAGTTCCAACCCTCTAATCACATTGTTTGTTTTTCTGGCAGCAAGTCTTAATCCTTAAATTACCTAGGGAAGAGTCACCCCATTAACATAATTAAAGACATCCTTATTTCTGTCACCACTTAAAAAATTTCAAGGGTTTTAGGAGCTCTGTGCCAAGAAGGTAGTCAAAGACTAAATATGCATTTCTTATTATAAATCACAATATCACAGTGATTAGTACAAATAAATCATACACTTAAAATAGGTAAAATGCTATATTTTGTGTTATATGTATTTTTATGACAAAATTATCTAAATAGGAAGGCAGAAATTTCGTATTGGATAAAAAATAAGACCCATTTTTTTTGCTGTGTACATGAAACCCACTTCATGTCTGTGTAATGACACAGATAAATTAAAGATAAACTGGAGAAACCAGTAGAGAATGAACTATAATATATGTAAGCAAAGTAAAAAGTCAACCAAGATGTTGGGAGATCCTCGGATAGAATCCAACTCTACTACAAATGTATGCTACAATGTCAATATGGGGGACAAGGGAAAAGGGGGTGATGGTAAGTCTGAATCCATTTTTGACATTAGACTACTGACCACTTTCAAGCCCTACCTTTCTGTCTTTCCATCTTGTCCTACAGCCACAAAACTTATTAAAAAGCCCACAATTTCCCTTTCTTGACACCAGTGGAAACTTCAGACCATGTAAGCTTCAGCTTATAGTTATATGGGAACTCTCAATCTGGCCCCACCCCTGAAATGTACACACACACATTCACAGACACAAATAGTTGTTTCTCTTTTCTCTCGGAAGCAGTTTTAACCTACTTAGATGTTAGCCCCACTCTTCCCAGAAAGCTTCATTATGTGAACAAACTATCCATACCCACTTGGTGCATATGTGGTGATATCAATGTCAACATTGGAACCCTTTGAGGCTGGGATAGGGTGTTTCTCTGACTCCCAGACTGACCACAATATCACTGATATGTATAAACTTGGAAAATTATGTGTCTTTACTAGATTCTATAAGGCTATTGACAAAAGAAAATGTGCATAAACATTGCAATATAAAGTGTAAACTCCCCCACCCCACTGCACACCCAAACACACACACACAGGGATACATATCAGAAATTATGAAACCACTCTACTGTATGACAGCATTGAACAAATTAAATATATCAAAATTAAGTTTCTCAATCTCAGAGCATCAGTTTGAAAATTAGATAAAATTTTCCATATAAAAATGTGGAACTCTCCTATGCAATTATAATTGTAGGTATCAGTATAAGCTCATTTTGATGTGTATGTGTATTTTTTTCAGATAGAGGCTAAAAATATCATCTATATCATCTTTCTCTTATAAGAAAAAGCACATCCGGTATCAATATGCACATCAGGTTTCTAATTGCCATTCTTTAAAAATGGAGCCAGGCTCCTTGGAGAAATCTCTGATTCTAGAACTCCAGCAGAGAAAATACAAAATTAGTCTGGAGCATCTTATTATGCCAGAAATTGAGAAGATGCTTAAAAGCAAAATAATAGGGGCATGACAAAGGGACATAGGAGCCAACCTGAAAGAACTTCTCATCGTCAAATCTGGAATAATCTGAGGAAATAGTAGCAGTAGTCGGAGGAGGAATAGTAATAGTGTTAGTAGTAGTGTTAGTGATAGAAGTAGTAGTAGTAGGGCTGTCATGGATTATTACCCAAGTACTAAAATAACTCTCCATGCATCCATACTGACACAAATGACCGACAAAATTTAAAAGTGAGGAAAAAGGGATGCATCATTCCTACTCAAGAATTTCAAATGATAGATAGATACTCCTCTTCTAGGAGGTGGAGCTTTATTCTCCTCCCCAAGAGTATGAACTAGAGTTAGTAATTCTCTTCCAAAGGATAGAATACAAAATGGATAAAACATGGTAACTTTAAATTGGAGAAAATTGTCAGATTTTCAATCAATATTAATATCACCAATGTTTTTATACAATATTCACTTCTTCCCAGATATGCTTTATCTGTATGATATTCCAAAACTTAATAAGCCCATTAAAATAATGCGAAAGCATCAAACAAATGCAAATTGAATGACTTTAAAAAAATTTCTCACCAAATCTCTTCAAAAGTGTCAAGGCATGAAAAACAATAGAATACTATAAAATTGTGTAGAAAGGTATAGACTAAGGAGACATAATGACTAAATTCAATATTGTATCCTGGATTGCATCTTTGAACAGAAAAAAAAAATGACCTTAATAGAAAAAGTAGTAAAATCAGAATAAATTTGTAGTTTACTTAATAGTATTATACTAATATCATTTATACTTTTGACAAATATACCATGATTATATAAGATATTAACAGTACAGTCAAGTTGAAGATTATATGATAACTCTGACCTGTCTTTGAAACTTTTCTATAAATCTAAGCTATTCCAAAATAAAAATATGTTTAACAAAACCTTGGCACATAAATATGACAATAAGCTTACAATATATTCCTTCTGTTGTGATGTAGTAACACACATCACAACCTATACAATATTCTTCCAAAAAGTCTTATCTCACACATAAGAGAATAATAACAGTGACCTCTAATAATAAAGTAAAGGTACACTTGACATATTCTTTTAGATGACAGTTATAGGGTTAGAAAAAAAATAAAAGACAATACCATGAATGATGCTATTGAATTTAAAGAAGGTGGGGTGTAATTTGCTTCCTAGGGTTGCTCTAACAAATTACCATAAATGGTTTAAAACAAATCAGTTTTTCTTCTCACAGTTATTAGGCCAGAAGTCCAAAATCAAGGTGTCATCAGAGCCCAGCTTCCTTTGAGGGCTCTAGGGGAGGGTCTCTCCTTGCCACCTACAGCCTCTGCTGGTTCCGGCTATCCGTTCGTCGTGGCGAAATCACTCCAGGATTTGCCTCTGCCATCACATAGCTTTCTATTTCGTCTCTTCATTTCTGATAAGAATCTAGGATTTATCCACCCGGATAGTTCAAGATTATCTCTTCTCTAACTCCTTTTTAATTACATTTGAAAAGATTCTTCATTTTCCCCAATAAGGTCATATTCATAGGGTCAGGGACATAACATATCTTTTTGGAGCCACCATCTATCCTATTAAAGGGGGAAACTAAAGACATTACATACCTAGGAGACATGGAAATTACATGCCGTGAGTGATACTTGGTTGGATTATGGAGGAAAAAAGTTAGTGACACTAATGGAACAGTTGGAAGCATTTTATATGGACTGTACCTATTAGATATTATTTATTTTACTAATATTATACTTATTTTATATGATGATATATTCAATATGGATGAATGCTTTGGTTCTTAATGGTTACATGCAGATATATTTGAATTTGAAATGATTGCAACTTACTTTCAAATAACAAAGAATTATTATGGAGGGGTGTGCGTGTGTGTGTCAAACAGAGGTGTAAGTAATGAGAGAGTATGAGTGAATATGGTAAAATGTTAACAATTTGGTAAATCTAATTAAAGACATAATCACTTTTATTCCTCTTTCAATTTTTGCAGTTAAAATGGAAACCACTTTGACAACAAACTATTTAAAAATTATTTTTAAATGAAACATTAACAAAGCAAAATAATGTATACAGATTTTTTTCTATGTGTTTTTCATCTTAAAGAAGAGAACTGTAACTCAAAATTTAGAAGCATAACTTATGTAGTTAAAAGCTAACACTTCTGCCCTGTAAAATATATATTGTTTAAAATGAATTGAGATACATTTTTATTGAGCAAATAATATTTTGATGGTGACTGATGAATTATGTGGGAAGATTTACATATCTAAGCAAACAACAGAATATTAAGTGCAAAATATTAAGATTTAGGTATTCATAATCATGTACAAGATATAGAATTTATCAATAAATGTTCACCTCTTTCTGGTTTTGCCAGTAATGTATTAAACTTATTAATCTAAAATATTTTAGAATCCAGTAGCCTTACAATTGCATGTATTTACTGCCTGGAAGATGTGTCCAGGCTGCAATTCAGGAGAAGAGGAACCCAGTTGGAACCAAAAAGACTCTTAAAAAAGAAGAAAAAGGAAATTCATATGAACATGTCAGGAAATAAAAAATCATTATTTCACCAAATACGACATCATTTTCTATAAAAATCTCCATCTAACTAGAAATAGAGGGGAAATTCCTCAGCCTGGTAAGCATATTTAGGAAAACTCTGCAGCTTACAGAGCACTTAATCAGGGAATTATGATGTATAGCCCCACCTTCACCAAGATCATGAATAATACAAGAGTATCAGTACTCACTAATTCTATTCAACATTCCACTAGAGGTTCTATTCAGTGAAATAAGAAAAAAAAAAGAAAGAAAATCCATTCAGATTAGAAAATAAGAAGGAAAACTATTATTATTATTTGCCAACCATATGGTCACCTATATGGAATATCCAATGGTATCTACAAAAAAGGTCCTAGAATTAATACATTTAACAAAGAAATTTAGTAAGCTTCCAGGATGCACTACCAATATTTAAAAAAATTCATTTCTATATGCTAGCAATAAATAATCAGAAGCTGAAATTTTAAAAATATTGTTTACAATATCATTGAGAAATATGGAAGACTTAGGAATACATTTGATTAAATATATAAAAGACCTTTATACAGATAAATTATTATTAAGCTATTTTGTAAAATGTAGCAAACTGATTCTAGAATTCATGCAACCATTCATAGTTAGAATACCCAAAACAACTTTGAAAAAGAAGAATAAGTTTAGAATGTTTATACTCTCTGACTTCCAGTCTTATTATAAACCTATTGTAATCAAGACAATATGGTAGTTGTAATAAAGTAGTCAAACAAATCCATGAAATAGAATAGCAAGCTAAAATACACCCACACAGATATGAATAGCTGATTTTTGACCAAAGTGCAAAGGCAATTTCAACAAATAGTGCTGAAACAATTGCATATCTAGATGCCAAAAAAATAAACTGCAAACCTCTCACACTATATGCTGACATTAACTAAAAATGGGTTTTTAACTAAATGTAACAGCTATACTATAAGGTTCCTAGAAGGAAATACTGGAATTAATTTTTGTTACCTTTCTGTGGGCAAACATTTAAGATACAGCACTACATGTACACTCCATAAAAGAACACATTGATAAACTGAACTTTATCAAAATTAGGATTTTCTGCTATTCCAAAGACCCTGTTAAGAGAATGAAAACACAAGTCATAGATTAGGAGGAAATATTCGAAAACTTACTATATGATAAAATATTTGTATTCCGAAATTTAAATAACCGTGGAAACTTAATAAGAAGAAAAAACAAAACAACCCAATAAAATATGGGCAATAGATTTTAAAAATTCACTTGTTGTGAAGAGAGTTCCTTGAGTCCACCCAATGCTATATGGAATACCGTGACAGGGGATAAGATAAGGTATTCCTTAAGTCCACAGTTAATAATTTTGCAGAAGCATTGCATTCAGGGCAAGCAAACTCTTATACAGAGTCTCTACTGCAGGAAGGACAAAATGCTGACCCTTCCATGATAGAATCAGTCTAAATAACCAACCTGCCACAAGGTTACTGGCTGCTCACTCCAGACAATAGCATCATATTGGAGGCTTGGGGTTGGTCTCTGCTGTTAACAGATAGGGCATTTGTTAATGATTGTTGCCAAGTCAGACTTGGTGAGCAGAAGTCCATGTTGTTGACTCCATGCATAACCTCAATTCCTGCCACCATGGCCACTTTGTTCGTGAACATATTGGGCAATGACAGAAGGGAAATAGGTTGACTGGTGTCCACAGAACATATTATCCTATCCACTTGATTATTAAAATCCTCCTCTGCTGAGTTGCCCTTTGGTGATCAGTCACGTGGAACACAAATCTCTTCATGTTTTGCCCATTTGGAGAAGACTATTCATGTCCTTCTTCCCCAAATTTTCTTGTCCCCCAACTTTTTATTATATTGCCATCAATATACCTGACCATCCAGGCAAGCCTTTGGCCATAGCCCTTGAATTAGTATGTAATTGCGTACCTGGCCATTTCTTTTTCAAGAAAAGAACACTACTGGGGTGGAGCCAAGATGGCGGAAAGGAAGGGAGCTCTGTAAACTCCCTCCACACCGTTTTTCGAACTGAGAAGGATATTACGTTCATCTGCGAGAGTGGAAGGAGAAAATACAAACTCCAGAAGGAATAGAACCTCAAGGATACCTGAGTGAGTGGGGGCGAACGGGGGAGATCCGAGGACGGGCCAGCCCGGGACGGGCAGGGGAGGTAAGATCCCCAGCCCAACATGGCGCAAGGATGGGGCGCCCAGGAGACAAAGGGAAGAGACAGAGTCAGAACAGGCTCATAGAACTGTCTCTGGGGAAGAGGTGTAGAACGCTTGGCTGCGCCTGGAGACAGAAACCCGCTCCATAGATAACTGCTGGGCATCGGGGCGCAAGAGAAGGAATAGCCTCCAGCCCTAAGCCATCTCGGCGGGGAATCAGAGGCGCCTGTGGCTGTGAGAAGCGGCTGCACTGGGGAGGCGTGCTCCCCAGCAGGAAGCGGTCAGAGCAGAGACTGTGCCAGGCACGAGCAATTCGAACTTGGTTTTGGGAACGGGACCACGGACCACATTTCCATGGCACACCCCGCCCCCTGCATGGACTGCGCGAATTCCGGGTCCCCACAGGGAAGAAATAAGGCGCGCACTGACAGGACTCTCAACAAAGAGTCGGTGGCGGGTGGAGGCCTGGGTGCGTGCTCAGAATGTAGGAGCTCCCAGCTCATTTCCAGCAGCGCACAGCATCTTGAGCTAAGTTATCGGAAACTAAGAGAGACTCAGTTTTTTGCTTTTTGTTTTTTTCCTTTCCCCCATTGCAATCGCGATCCTGCTGGGGGTGGGGA
>NC_043700.1:148519174-148586535 GCF_006229205.1 Suricata suricatta | reverse complement strand
GGGGGAAAAGAGGTGGTGGTGATGGGCAGGGCACTTAAGGGGAAGAGCACTGGGTGTTGTATGGAAAACAATTTGACAATAAAATATTATGGAGAAAAAAAAAAAGAAAGAAAAGAACACTACTAAGTGAACTCTTGAAGTTCTTCCCACCAGGAATACTTCCCTTTACCACAGTCCTTGCAGGATATCCCTGAGAAGGGGCTATGGTGTTGTAGCTATCCACTTGCAGTTAATGCCTGCATATTCTGTAGAACCATCGGCAAACCAGGCCCACCTTCCTCTGTCAAATAATCAGAGGGGACTCCCATGAGATTGCAGGTGCAGGTCTGAAGAAACAAGCTAATGTACCAGAAGTGGAGACCTTGGGCCAAATTTGGACTACTTCTTCATGTAACTGACTTATGTCTTCAGGGCCTGTTCAAGTCCAAGCACAAATTTACCACTTCATTTGATGAGGGAACACTGCTGTGTCTGCCCAATGTTTTGCATTGGTGAGTTAGGCAACACCCAGTTCATGATAGATAGATAAGGTTGCTTGATAACTTGGTGATGTCTGGTTAAGTATTCACTCTCTACTAGTATCTAGTTGTAGGCCAAGAGCTGTTTCTCAAAAGGAGACAAGTTATATGCAAGATGGAAGGGCTTTACTCTGAAACCCAAAGGGTTTCTGCAGTAGTTGTCTTATTATTACACAGGCTGCCATAGGTTTTCCAGACTGCCCTAAAGTGGGAGAGCTAAAAAGTAGAACAAAGAGAGAAAATAACCCCAATAGAAATCAATATTTCTATGTTTCTTCCAGCCTTTTATTCATGCATATTTTGATCTGCTTACATTGTTATTCTTATTGTTCAGCTTTATTGAGGTATAATTAACAAATAATTTTGTGCATATATTTATGTGTGCAGCATGATGATGATCTGATTTATGTATACTTTGTGAAATGATCACCACAATCAGGTTAATTTATACATCCATCACTTGAGATAGTGTGTGTGTGTGTGTGTGTGTGTGTGTGTGTGTGTGTTGAAAATGCTTAAGGTTTTCTTTCTTAACAAACTTAAAGTATACAAAATTAATATTAACTATCATTATCATACTGTACATTAGATCCTAGAGCTTATTCATCTTATAACCAAAGGCTTATATCATCTGACTAGCATCTCTCCATTCCCCAGAGTTCCTAAAACCACTTTACTACTCTTGTTTCTATGAGGTCAACATTTTTTTAGAATCCACATATACACGAGATCATATAGTACCTGTGTTTCTCTATTTGGCTAATTTAATTTAGCATAATCCCCTCTAGATTCATCCATATTGTTGCAAATGGTAGGCTTTCCTTCTTCCTTATGGCTGAATAAAATTCTATTGAATATAAATACCACATCTTAATCCATTCATCCACTAACAACACTTAGGTTGTTTCCATATCTTGGCTCTTGTGAAAAATGCAATGAACATCAGAGTGCAGATATATCATAGTTTACTGATTTCCTTTCCTTTAGATATATAGTCAGAAGTGGGATTGTTTATTTTTTTTTTACACATTTAGTTTTATTGTAACAAAGCAACTTGTACACTTTTAACGTTTAAAACTGAGCATCTTTCCTTTCCAGTGAAACAAAAAGAAAATTTAAAGATAAACAGGAACAAAATTACAAGAGAAAGTCAATTCCAAATAAGATCCTACAGGTTCTGCTGATTCTCCCATCGAGTAGCAGGGCTCAAGTCATCATTAGGAGAGAATTTTATTTTAAAAGTGTCATCTTCAACTGCAAGGATGTCCATGAAACATCACAATTAAACAGGCCAAAGGAGAAGCCATGTTGTCAAAATGCCCACTTAACCCACCCAAACATCTCAAACCCACCCTTTGCTGACCTTCTATAACCCCATTTTTTTAAGTTTTTTTTTCTTTTTTTTAAACAAGAGAAAGTAGACAGACACATGTTGGTAAATGCTAACTGTCCATATTCACATAGAGACACAGTGTAATCTCTGAGCCCAATATACAGAGAAAGGAGGAAAAAAGCTAGAATTCTATGCACTACTACACAGGGGCCCAGCACCTCCAGCTTTCAGCAGAGCTAAGGGAGCAGAAGGTAGATATATAGTCAGAAGTGGGATTGTTTAATCATATGGTACTTTTATTTTTCATTGCTTGAGGAAATTTCATGGTGTTTTAATAGTGATTGTACCAATTACATTCCCACCAATTTTGAACAAAAGTTCTCTTTTCTCCACATCCTCAGTGCTGCTTGTTATCAGTTATATTTTTGACAAAACCTATACTAACAGGTGTGAGGTGATATTTCATTGTGATTTTTGTTTGCATTTCCCTGTTCATTGGTGACGTTGAACACATTTTCATGTATCTGTTGACCATCCAAATGTCTTCTTCGGAAAAATGTCTATTCAGATTCTCCTTTTTGTTGTTGTTGTTGAGTTGTATGGCTTTTTAAAATCTTTTGGATACTAATGCTTTATCTGATGTATGGCTTGCGAATATTTTCTCCTATCCCATAAGTTGCCTTTTCATCTTACTCCTTGCTTCCGCTGCTGTGCAGAGCTTTTTAGTTTGATGCAGTTCCCTGTGTTTATTTTTGCTCTTCTTCTGTTTGCTTTGGGTGTCATATCCTAAAATATCATTGCCAAGATCAATGTCAAGAAGTTTTATCCCTATGTTTTCTCCTAGGAGTTTTATGGTTTAAGGTCCTAAATGTAAGTCTTTACTCCATCTTGAATTTAATTTTGTGAATGATCCACTTTCATTCTTTTGTATATGAATATCCAGTTTTCCCAATTTTGTTTATTGAAAAGACTCTCTTCCCTCTATTGTGTGTTCTTTGCTCCCTTGCCAAACGTTAGCTGATAATATATGCATGAACTTATATGTGGGCTCTCTATTTTGTTCCATTGTTTTCTGTGTCTGTTTTTATGCTAGGACTGTACTGTGTTGATCATTATAGCTTTGAAATATAGTTTGAAATCAGAAAGTGTAATGCCTCCAGGTTTTTCTTTTTTTTTTTTTCAAGATTGCTTTGTCTGTTTGAAGTCTCTTTTGATATCATATATCTTTTGGCATCATATCTTATACTCCTTTGAAAAATGCCATGTAATTGTGATAGGGATTGCATTGAATCTATAGGTTACATTAGGCAATACATTGCATTGAATTTGAAGATTGCTTTAGATAATATATATTTTAACAATATTACTTCTTCCAATCCATGAACATAGGATCTCTTTTCATTTATTTGTGTCTGCCTCAATTTCTTTCATTAATGTCTTATACTTTTTACTGTAAAGGTAACTCACCTTCTTGGTTACATTTATTCTAAAATATTCTGTTGTTGCTGCTGTTCTTGAAAATGGAATTGCATATTTTTCTTTCTCTTCCTGATACTTTGTTGTTAGTATAGAAATGCAATTGATTTTTTGCATATTGATTTTGTTTCCTGGGACTTTACTGAATTCATTTATTGGTTCTAACACATTTTTGGCAAAGTCTTTAAGGATTTTTATATATATAATCATGTCAACGGCAGAGATAATTTCACTTTTCCCTTTCTGATTTGGATGCATTTTATTTCTTTTTCTTTCCTATTCTTCTTCCAGACTTTAGTAGTATGTTGACAGAAATAATAAGAGTAGGCAATATTATTTGTTTGTTTGCTTGCTTGCTTTTTAGGCAACCTTGCTTTGTTCTTGATTTTAGAGGTAGACCTTTCAACTTTTTACCCTTAAGTATGTCATATTTGACCTATATTATGTTGAGATATGTTCCTTCTAAACCCACTTTGTTAAGAGTTTTATCATAAACAGGGGCACCTAGGTGGCTCAGTTGGTTAAGCATCTGACTTTGGCACAGGTCATGATCTCAGTTTGTGGGTTCGAGCCCTGTGTCAGGTTCTGTGCTAGCAGCTTTGGATTCTGTGTCTCCTTTCCTCTCTGCCACACACTCGCTGCCCCCCTCCCACCCCCAGCTCATGCTCTGCCTCTCTCTGTCTCTCAGAAATAAATAAACATGAAAAAAATTTTAAATAAGAAAAATAATTTATCATAAATGGATGTTGAATCTTGTAGAATGTTTTTTGTGCATCCATTGAGATGAGCCTGGGATTTTCTCCTTTATTTTGTAATGGATGTATCACATTGGTTGACTTTTGAAAGTTGAATCATTCTTGCATCCCTGAAATAAATCCTCTTTGATCATGGTATGTGATCTTTCTAATGTATATTATTGAATTTGTTTTGCTAATATTTTTGAGGATTTTGAATCTATGTTCATCAAGAATATCAGCCTGTAATTTTTTTTTTCTTGTGGCATTCTTATTTGGTTTTGGTATCGAGGTAATGCTAGCCTTGTAAAATACGTTTGAAAATATTCCTTTCTTGTCTATTCTTTGGTAGAGTTTGAGAAGGATTGGTATTAATTCTTCTTTCCCCTTCCTTTCGGAGAGACAGTTTTGCCAGATAAAGTATTTTTATTGTTTGACAAGGTTGGGTGGGTGGGTAGCCTCCCAATCCTCCCAGTCCTACAAAGCCAGGACAGTAACTGACAGCTTCCCATTTACTTTCCATAGGGCATTGCTGCATGCTTAAGCTTGCGTGCTTTCTCCCACTCTGATCCCCCAAAGCTGAGTCAGTTTTCCATGCATACTCATTAGCCAACTGTGGAAGTTCACACTCACTGCTGAGGAACATGCACGGGGAGAGCGCCATATTGTGGAGTGGGTAAAATTCATGCAGCATTGGAGGTGTCCTGCTATTGTTGTGGGAATCCACATGCAAGACCAGTACTTCCTGGTCTAGCTTCTGATGGAATTCATCACAGAATTGGTAGAATAGGAGTCCCTTCAATGCCTTCAGGAGCCATAGCTGCTGTTCCCCTGGCTCCCCCTCCCTGCAGCCATTATGCAGCACACCTTAGTGTTCTGAGTGGGGTGAACAAGAAATGGGCCTGTTTGGCAGCATTCTGTATGCACAGCTGGAGAAACCACGTGTTCAATTGCATGCTTTTATTCTCCACTGTGGGAGAAATTGTCAGCCACGCAAGTCTCTCTTTGCACTGAGCTTTGCTGCCTTGAGCTAAGGGTGACACAGGCAAAATAAAATCATTATCTTACCCAGCTTCTCTGTCTCAGATTTTTCTTTGCCCCAAGGGTGTTTTGGAAGTTCTCTACTGGACTTTTGGGCTTCTGCAAAGAGATTCTTATCCATAGATAATTATCAAAAGTTGTATTCTTTTGGGGGTAAGGTGGTGAAAACTCTAATTTTGTCATTTTGTTGCCACCATTTCCTTTTTACATTTTTAAATCATGGTATTTATGAATCGCAGCATACTGCTTTTCATTTAGTTTAAAATTGTTTTTTATTTCATTTTTAAATCTTTTATAATATCATTGACTGTACTCCATGTGCTTTTTATTCCCATGATTTATTCATTCCATAACTGGAAGGCTGCATCTCCACTCCCCTTCACTCATTTTGCCCATCCCATCGTCCCCACTCCTTCCCTCTGGCAACCATCAGTTTGTTCTCTGCTTTTGTAAATCTGACTCTACTTTTTGTTTATTTATTTATTTTGTTTATTTGATTCCACATACGAGTGAAATCACATACCATATCATTTACTTTGAGACGCTTAAAAGACCAGTGAGAAAGAAATGCCTCAGCAGAAAAAATAAAAACAATTCTTAATGAGAAAAGTACCTAAATGATATAAATGTGTCCCACTGGTGAAAAGAAAGTTGAATGTTGAATAGCACCTTAGTATAGTTCTGAACTTATTTGAGAAAGGAAGGTGGTTTTTTGTTGTGTTTTGTTTTTGTTTTTGTTTTTTTACAGATGGTCCCCATGTAGAAGAAATAAAAATTGTATACTTTTAATAATTAAATAGAATTACATCAGAAGAAAGAGTTAGTGATGTGACAATACTGAAAGCAATTAATTACTGAGAATCTCTGTAGCACCAGGAATGGATTTTCTTAAGAACGGCAGTTTAGTTTGTCTTTTGAAAACAAAACAAAACAAAAATGTTTTCTACCTTAAAGATCATGACCATGACCCTCCTAATACCAAGAATATTTAAAAAAATGGAGGACTATAAAATTAAAAAATATACACTTTTGAAATATTCCTCTAATACTAGAATACTGTTGTAGGTATCTTTATAGCCTCCAATGTACTGCACATACAGTAATTTTCAAACTGAAAAATACTGTTCAATGCTCTAAGAAGCTGTCCTTAAAATTTTAATAGATAGTATTAGCATATCTGTGATTGACTGGAATACCATATCTTTAAGAAATATATATTTTATGACTATGGAACTCCAAAAATTATTTAAATTTTGAGTTTTTGTTGAACTGCAGATTACTTCCATACATGCCCCTAGTGTTGTAAGCCTTCTTTAGCCCAGAGGAGAAACACTAGGAATGAAGAAATAAAAGTTGATAATCTAAATAAAAGAATGGTAACTGACCTGAAATTATATATCTATCTATATCAATCTAGATATAATCTATATAGATATATGGATATATATTTTATGTATCTATATAATAAGATATATTATATCTAGATCTATTTTTCTCATATCTAAGTCAATATGTACTAAATCTTAGATGTAGTTCTCCATGTATGTGTCTTCATTATTGTAACAGTAAATTCAAAAAGAAAATTCTAATTAACCATTGAGTAGATGGAGTCAAAGTATAGGAAATAATAGATAAATCAACAGTAAAAATTTCTAAAAGATTTTACATTTTATTTATCTATAATAATTTACTCAGAGATATACAAACCATCAATCTAAAAGAATAGAATGAAATGGAACAATTCCCATTTACGGTTAACTGTAGAGCAATGCAGGGGCTAATTCTACTTCACTAGAAGCAACAGAAGATCTTCCCTGGATCAACAATGTACTTCTTTAGCAAATCCTCTTCTATAGTTCATAACCAACACATTTTATTTCTGATTATTGTGCCTCCTTCCCTTCTCAGTGAACAATCAGTTGCTGATTAGGTTTATACATTTTTTTCTGGGGGGGTATTGGGTATTTATCAGCTTCCTCAGAATAATGATAGTGAAGGTTATCTTTGATCTCATGTAAAGTAGTCCTGTGTTAATATATATGACTTATGCTTCTGTGTGCATTCATTTCAATGATTTTTGAATCTTTAGCCTAGCACCTTAATTCTAGTCTCACAAGGATATTATGCTTGGGAACTGAGGCAACATATATCACAATAGGTTAACTATTTATTGTCAAAATCATATGGGCATAAAAAACCCAGCTGAGTAAGAAATCTTATAATTCAAACATGTAGGACCATTCAAACATATATTCTAAATTAATAATCCATTAAATCAAAAACTTATTTTTGCATTTCTAATGAAACTGACATAAATTGATATAGTATTTGATGTGACATTATTTAGTTTACTACTTTTTTTTTTACTTGCATTTCAATCAGTTGCTTAAAAGGTCATGTTTAATGTCACATTAGCACTTCCACAGAATGATTTATTTTTGTTTAGATTTAGTATGATAAGATAAAACTTTCTGGGTGTTCATTCTAAATGGAGCTTTTCAAAAATTCCGTTTAAGCTTTTAGCATAGTTTCATTATGGTATCCAACTTTAAAACATAAATAGTGAGTCTTTTTTTGGCTTTAATATGCAAATTATTAGAAAAATAGATATGAGTGTCCTTATAGATATCATAACTACAGTGGACCCTTGAGCTACATAAGTTTGAACTATTCAGATCCACATATACATTATTTTTTTTACTCTTTTTAAAGTTTTTTTAATAGTTTATTGTCAAGTTGGTTGGATATATAACACCCAGTGCTCTTTCACACAAGTGCTCTCCTCTATGTCTATCACCCCCCCTCCTTTACCCCTCCCCTTTCAGCCCTTAGTTTGTTTTAGTATTAAAGAGTCTCTCATGATTTGCCTCCCACCCTCTCCCTAAGTCTTTTCCCCCCTTCCCCTCCCCATGGTCCTCTAAGTTTTTTCTTAAGTTTTCTTTTTTAAATTAATATTTATTTACTTTTGAAGGAGTAAATAAATGCTCAAGCATGATCTAGAGAAAGGCAGAGAGAGAGATGGAGACACAAAATCTGAAGCAGACTCCAGGCTTCAAGCTGTCAGCACAGAGTCCCATGCAGGGCTCAAACTCGTGAACAATGAGATCATGACCTAAACCGAAGTTGGCTGCCCAACCAACTGAGCCACCCAGGCTCATGATTTTTAAAGATAAATACAGAACAGTAGTACAAATATATTTTCTCTTCCTATTTATTTTCTTAATAGTACTTTCTTTCCTATAGCTTACTTTATTGTAAGAATTCAATATATGATATATTAACATAATACATATGATATACAAAATATGTGTTAATAAACTCTTAATGTTACCAATAAGGCTTCCAGTCAACAGTAGGATGTTAGTAGTTCAGATTTTGGAGAGTCAGAAGTTATACATGAATTTTTTCTAGTATGGAGGGTCAGCAACCTGAGCCCCCTCATTATTCAAGGGCCAACTGTATGCAATAATTCTAAGCATGAAACATTATTCATATACTCTTCTTTTAAACTAGCTTAAAATTAAGAAAATATATTGAGTCAGTGGGTCTTTTGAATTTTTTTGAACACCTAAGTAACTTTCATTTCTTGACTCACCTTCTCATCCAACTGGCCAATAAATAGGGTCTTTCAACTTATTACCTGACAGCCTTATTAAGTCTTATTGAGCATAACTATATACATAAAACCAGTTGCCTTTGTACTGTGCCCTTGAAGACAATAATCTAGGACTTTAGTGAATCAGGAAAACATATATTATTGGCAATAGTTCTTTCTACTTTGACAATCTATATTGTTTCCTATTTTTCATTGTTAAGAAAACATCAATTTGGCATTGGTGAATGCCATCATCTGCTAAGAATCCATGTAATTTAAACCCAGAAAAAAATTACAAATACCAAGATAATCTGTACTTCTTGAATCCTGGGCCATGGGCCATGAAAATTAGTTTAGAGTATAAGAAACCTAAGAAATAGTCACTGATGGTTTCTGGGAGAAAAATATATCCTGATCTTTTCAGATAGGAGAAATTTCTTTTCTTATTGACTGGTATAAAAAATAGAAACATGTAGATCACAAAGGTGCTGGTGTTCTCAGGAAAATTTTGATTTCTCAGGAAGAATTAGCTTTTTTCTTGGTTAAAAAATGGCAGTTTTTTGGTTTTATTAATATAAGGGTGTTAATATAAGGGTGTTAATATAAGGGTGTTAATATAAGGGTGTTTTTTTTCTCTTTTACAGTTTATTGTCAAGTTGGTTTCCATATAACACCCAGTGCTCATCACAAGTGCCCTCCTCCATGCCCATCCCCTCTTTTCCCCTCTCCCCCTCCCCCATCAACCCTCAGTTTGTTCTCAGTATTTAAGAGTCTCTTATGGTTTATGTCCCTCTGTCTCCTTAACTACTTTTCCCTTTCCTCTTCCCCATGGTCCTCTGTTAAGTTTCTCCTGTTCCACATATGAGTGAAAACATATGGTACCTGTCCTTCTCTGACTGACTTATTTCACTTAGTATAATACCCTCGAGTTAGAAAGATTAGTTTTAAGTTGAAGTAAATACAGTGGAAGACAGGAAAGAGAAGAAATAAAACTTCGCATTTCGTTGCATTTCTGTATTCTCCTAGATGAACTTTTAATTATGAGTGTCAAAAATGTTTCTTTATGTTTTAGGCCAAGAATTCGCTGCTCAAAACCCACCAATGCATAACTGAGTAAGTTCCCATTATCATAATAAAAATAAAAATACAATTAGGAAATTCTGGGAAGTTTTTTTCTTACATTTTTTGCAAATCTTACAAATCCTGCATCCACAGTGTGTAATTTGGTGATAAAGGAGAATGTGTTTCCTGAATGGATAAATTAGTAAATTAGTAGTTATTATTATTACTATTGTTACTAATAATATTAGTAGTAGTAATAAATTATTTGACACCTAGTAATAAATTATATCACATTGGCATTGATATTTTCAGATTAATCTATAAAATATAAAAAGTTTATATTTCTTATTTTTTATATACAATACTTGGAGAATTATACATATTGATATATGAGAAGATGAAATATTATTGAATGTTTAGTGGATGGCCATTCTTACATTTTTTATGTATAGAGATAAGACCATATTAATTATATTATATTATGTATAATACATGCTACCTTATAATGAAAACAACATAACTGTCAGACTAAATTGTACCTTTGTCATTTAATGTAGAAGAAGAAAACTGTGGTGAGATGGAAGTAATTGCTATCCTTTATACACACACACACAGGCACACACACACATATTTCAACACCCAGGAGATATTACTTTTTATAAGTTCAAAGATTTAAATCAATTTTAAAACATCAAGAATTTAGAGACATTAAACTGCATCTTTAAAATATTTTATACAGTTGCAATATGTTCTACGCTATGAAATACAGGTTATTAGCATTCACAAATCAGAAATTGACATCTATCTTTTTTGTTCTTTTTTGATTTGGGACAAAATATTATTACTACCTAGCACTAGTATTCATACTTTCATACTAGTTATTTTGCTGCAGCTTCTCCATCCATATGCTATATTTTTATTCATCTTTAAAATTTTTTTAGTGTTTATTTATTTTTGATAGACAGAGTGGAGGGGGGGAGGTCAGAGAGAGAGGGAGACACAGAATCTGAAGCAGGTTCCAGCCTCTGCATTGTCAGCCCTGAGCCCGAGACGAAATTCAAACCCATGAACTGTAAGATCATGACCTGAGCTGAAGTCTAGCGCTTAACTGACTGAGCCACCCACATGCCCCATTATTAATCTTTTACCAATAAATTTTCTTTTTTTATTTTCCAAAGGAAGGTTTTTAGTTGAAAATCTATATTACCTTTCCACTTAAATGATATAATGGCTTGGTATCAAAATTATGGGTTCTGTTTCATTATTTCCTATGATTAACTATTACCATGCTTATTTCTGAGACTGTCTGATATTTTATTCCTCATGTTTTTTATTTTTATTTTTTGTACATCTCTGGAAACTTTGGGATTTAAAATTCAGATGCTGGCAAGGATGTGGAGAAATGGGCACCCTCCTAAACTGTTGGTGGGATTGTAAACTGGTGCAGCCACTCTGGAAAACAGTATGGAGGTTCCTTTAAAAAACTATCAGTAGAACTCCCTTATGACCCAGCAATAGCACTGCTAGAAATTTATCCAAGAGATACGGAAGTGCTGATGCATAGGGGCATATGTATCCCAATGTTCATAGTAGCACTTTCTACAATAGCTAAATCATGGAAAGAGCCTGAATGTCCATCACCTAATGAATGGATCAAGAAGATGTGGTATATATATACAATGGAGTACTACATGGCAATGAGAAAGAATGAAATCTGACCATTTGTAGCAAAGTGGATGGACCTTGATGGTGTCATGCTAAGCAAAATAAGTCAGGTGGAGAAGGACAGATACCATGTGTTTGCACTCAGGTCTAACAGGAGAAATCTAACAGAGGACCATAGGGAGTGGAAGGGGGGAAAGAGAGTTGGGGAGAGAAAGGGATACAAATCATGAGAGACTTCAATACTGAAAACGAACTGAGGGCTGAAGGGGAAGGCGGGCACTTATGGGGAGAAGCACCGGTGTTATATGGAAACCAATTTGACAATAAACTATTATAAAAAATAAAAATAATAAATAATAAAAATAAAAATAAAATAAAATAAAATTCAGTGATTAAGAAAGATATGTCTGTATCTCCATCATTAGGTTCAGAGTTTCTTATTATAATGTATGTCTGTTCTACTTGTAAATCTTGCTCATTCATCTTCATCTGAACCACTATTTTCAAACTTCTCTATACACAGACTTATCTAGCTTAGTACTTTTTTTTTTTTTACTTCTCACTACGCTCCACATCATTTTATTACAGCCTCTGAAAACTGTAATGTAATCCCCATATCCATTAATTTACCCTGAAAGTTTCCTTCTCCATCTTTCTTTTTCTCTCTTTTCTCAACTTTAGCTTGTCTGTCCTCCTAGGAGAATGTCTGTCTCAAAGCTCTAGTGATTTTTGTGCCCCAAATCGGCAGCTTTCCTTGGCTTGGAAAAGAATTAACTTGCGCCTTATTGTAATTTTCATTTTTCCTTCTTTTATATTTAAAAACCCTACATCTAGAAGTTTGTTTAATCAGATGATGTCTATACCTCTTTACTATTGCCAGTTTTCATATTCCAGATTACTTCTACCTTTTTATTTGGTCATTCTATCCCTCTATTCTTTTATCCCTTTTATCTTTCTAACTGACATTTGAAATTAAACAACATCCCTAGACTCTTAATTTCTTGATCTCTTAAGGTTTCAGCACCTTTTTAGCAACCAATCTTAACTACTTACTTCGTAAAACTCTTCCTAAGTTTATTTATTTATTTTGAGAGAGAGAAAGGGCGAAGGGGGAAGGGACAGCAAAAGAGGGAAGCAGAGCATCGTAAGCTGACGTTTTGCAGCCAGCACAGAGCTGAGTGCGGAAACTGAACTGCTGAAACTGCAAGATGGAGCTGAAATCAAGAGCTGGACACTTAACCAAATGAGCCATCCAAGTGCCTCCACAGGAAATCTTCTGACCCCCAGTTCCAGAATCCTCCGTTTAATCATTTGATCCTATTAGGAACTTCAAATTACTAAGCTTATCATTTTTAACATATGTATCACTTCCTGCATGTTGTTTCTTTATTAATTTTAGTTTCTGTGTCATACAAGCTATTCAACTCTTGCTTACATCCGTAGTGCCATCATCTTTCCCTCTATCTGCCAAAAACCCAACCTTGTTTAACCTCCAAAGTAAACCTTTTAACATTGAGGCTGTACATAGAGAAGTACATGTAACAAGAGGAAGATCACACAATTGTTTCATGTTTCATTAAAAAAAAAAACTTTAAAGCTCAAATGGATATATCCTATATCTTTTACCTACATGGCTGCAATCCTGGCCAAATTGCTTTCTCACTGTCCAAAGAAGTCATTTCATACTCCTCTGCCCTCAAATCTCTGATATCCCCTTGCTAACCTACAATGTCTTTGACTTATATTTTTTTAAGAAACTTAAGAAATCAGGTAAGAAACACCTGGTGATTGAACTACCAAATCTAACAACTATTTTTCTACCTATGAGCTCTTCTTTCTTTCTCTATAAAAAGTGCTCTGAGAACTAGTGCTATGAACATTATGCCTGGCTAAATAAAGTTTATGGGGGCACCTGGGTGGCTCAGTCAGTTAAATATCCAGCTCTTGATTTGGGCTCAAGGCTTGATCTCATGATTGTAAAATCAAGTCCCACATCAGGCTCCATTCTGGGAAGGAAGCCTGCTTGGAAACTTCTCTCTCTCTCCCCCTCTCCCACTCATAGGCACACTCTCTCTTTGTTAAAAGAAGTTAAAGAAATAAGCATTAAGAAAAAGAAAAAGAAACCCTACTGTGACAGAAATGAGGAATGCTTTTGTGGACTTATTAGTAGACTGGATATACTGAAAAAACAATATCTGAGCTCCAAGATAGATCAATAGAATCCTCAACTGAAAAGGAAGAGAACAAAGACCACAAGAAACAAAACAGAATATCTGTGGCACAACTGCAAAAGATGTAACATGTATGTGACGGGAATACTAAAAGGGAGAAAGAGAGAAATAAACAGAAAATAGTTAAGATAATAATGAATGAATTTGTCACTAAATTAAAAATGTAGAGAAATGTTCGATGTTCATGAGTATGAAGACTCAATATTGTCAAGTCCTTCCCAACTTGATCTTTAGATATTCTGCAAACCCAATAAAAATCACCATAATTTATTTTGCAGACATTGAATAACTGGTTATAAAGTTTATATAAGGTGGTAAAAGATCCAGAACAGCCAAAACAATGTTGAAGAAGAACAAAGTTGGGGGACTAATACTACCCTACCTCAAGAATTATAATAAAGTGACAGTAAGAAAAGACAGTGTGGTATTAGTGAAAATTACCTAAACATAGAGTGCAAAACGATGAAACTCAGAGGAGACATCATTGGAGAAAATACAGATGATCTTGGGAATGGTGATGAATTTTTAGATACAACATTGAAGCCACAATCTGTGAAGAAACAAGTGATAAGCCAGATTTCATTAAAATAAAAAATTTCTGCCCTGCAAAAGATAATGTCAAGAGACTGAGAAGATAAGCCACAGACTGGGAGAAAATATTTGTAAAAGACTTATATGATAAAAGAATGTTATCTGAAATATACAAAGAACTCTTAAAACTCAAAAATAAGAAAATAACAATCCAGTTTATAACTGGACAAATACGTTAACAGATCTTACTAGCGAAGATATACAAATGCTAAATAAGCATATGAAAAATGCTCTATATTATGTTATCAGAGAAATGCAAATTAAAACAATGAGATACTACAGGCATATTACAATGGCCAAAATCCAGAACCCTGACAAACTAATACTACTGATATGTGGAGCTAAAGTAACTCTCATTTATTGCTGGTGGGAATGCCAAATGCTGCAGCTATTTTGGAAGAGTTTGGTGGTTTCTTCACAAACTAAATGTACTCTTAGACCATATGATCCAGCACTTGCACTCCTTGGTGTTTACCCAAAGGAGCTGGAAAATTGTGTACAAAGAAAAAATCTATGCATGCATGTTTATTCATATTTGTCAAAACTTGGAAGCATACAAGATATCATTTGGTAGGTGACTGGATAAATTAAATGTGATATGTCCAAACAATGGAATAGTCTTCAGTGCTAAAACGAAATGAGTTATAAAACTATGAGAACAAATGGAGAAATTTTAGATCCATACTACTAAGTGAAGTCTCTATTCTGTATGATTCCAACTATATGACATTCTAGAAATGCAAAACTATGGAGACAATAAAAATCACTGGTTCCCTACGGTCATGGGAAGGGGGATCAAATAGACCAAGCAGAGGATTTTTAGGAGGTGAAAATACACTGAATTGTACTATTATGATGGATTTGTGTCATTCTCCATTTGTTTAAACCCATAGAATATACAACACGAATAGTGAACCATAATTTAAACTATTTACTTTTGGTGATTACATTGTATCAGTTCAGGTTCATCAGCCATGCTGGTGGAAGATGTTGATAATGGGAGAGGCTATTCCTGTGTGAGAGTCAAGATATATGGGAAATCTTTGTAATTTCCCCTGAATTTTACCATTAATCTTAGACTGCTCTAAAAAAGTCTTGATGAAAAAAATTATAGCATATTGATTTCTGAGTTTACTTGCAAACCCAAGTCTGTGTCTCTTCTAAGGTAATTCTCTTCTTACAACTACATGAGATTTTCCCTTTAAAAAGTGTTATTTGTTCATGTTTTTAAAATAGTGGAAATGAAAGACAAAATTTTTTCTCATTCTTTTTTTATACTACTTCATCTATTTTTATTATTCCTTAGGTCCAACATTCCAATCTACCATTATTTACTTCCAACCTTTGAAGGCTAATACATTATTACTCCTAGTAACTTCCCCTAACATCTGCATTTCCTTTATAACTTACATATTTCCTTTCTCTATGCATTAGGTTATAGTCGTCTCCACACATCTTAATCTTTAAGATGAAAATTACAATTTTCTACAAAGTTTTGTCCATATGTTAATATTCTTATTCTAAAATGGACATCTCAGGTTGTTAGTTGTTTGTTTTATTCATTACTTGTTTGTTTCTTTCTTTCTTTTTAGAGAGAGAGAGCATGAACAGGTGGAGAGGCAGAAGAAAGAGAGAGGGAGAATCTTTAAACAGGCTCCATGTTTAGTGCCAAGCTCAACATGGGGCTTGATCTCATGACTCTGGGATCATGACCTGAATCAAAATCAGGAGTCAGACACTGAACTAACTGAGCCACCCAGACACGTCTGGAGTGCATATTTATAAATTAAAATGCCATCTCTTTGAAAGTAAGATGCCAACATTTCAGATAATTCGTAGGAAAACAATCAGCCAATGTAAGAATAATTATCTTTGATATGATTTCTCATTAATGTTCAAAATATAATATTTTAAGTGTCAGAGATTACCTCCTCCAATCTCCTGAAAAATAAAAAATATTAGAAGTGTAACATATTACAGAAATATATAGTATAAATATTAGAGTCTTCTCTGACTTGAATGGATGTTACAGTTCTGTACTTATAAGATTGTCTAATACTAAGAATTAAAGAAGTATGATTAAAGAGTATTTATTGAAGAATAATACACAAAGCCTATGTTAGAAATGATAATATGCAGAAAGAGTTAATTGTTGAGATTTATTTCCCATGAAATTCTTGAACCTTTTTTATAATAGCTACTTCTGATACAGATCTATGACACTTCAAATTGAAAATAGAAGTCAAATTTTCCATATATATATATGGAAACCATATATATATGGATATACCCAATACTTAAATAAATTTCCCAGATAACAGAGTAATTTTTTTGTTTTGTTTCTTCCAACCAGATGGTTTGTGTCATGTAAATACAAGCATAAAGATTAAATGCTTTATAAAGCCCATCAAATTCATTTAAATAGTACACCATGGTTATTAGATTTTGGCAACATTTCCTGTCTCAATATTTTGAAGCTGACAGTTTTTAAACAATGTCTATATCCTATATTATGTTTAAATTGAAGAACCAAGATATTGAATTTTCATGCTAAACTACATCTTTATATAAACATATACAAAAAGATTATTATAATATGGGCTCAGTAAGGCATTAAGAAGTTTGATTATATTTTATTATGGACAGTTTTAAAAGAACTACATGCTAAGATGTTTCTGAAACACAGCTCACATTATAACATATACATGCTATGTAAAAATAAGACTGTATAGTTAAATATATAACCTAAATTTTCTCTTCATTTTAATCTGGAGATAAATGTTCTTAAGAGAAAAAATGTCACAGAGTACTGAGAAAAATATTTTTCATAGGTAATTGATTAAGGTTATGGTCTTTTCTTGAGACATACTAAATATGTAATCTTACCCTAGTTATAAGATGACATTATTTGAAAATGCACCATTGATTTAATATCTAGAGGTAAGTTTAAGTGTACAATGCCTTCATGAAAAAAAATTCCTTCATGATAGTATCATTTTGTTCTAGAAATTCTACCTGCAAAACATGTTAATGCTTGATTTCTCTAACTTGTACTTTGCCTTTAAAATATCGTTAAATTTGTAACATATATATAATGTAATCATGTAATCATTTAATCTTGGTGTTGGTATTAATGAAGAAAGTAGCCTATATCATAAGAATATCTCATAAGATGCTTTCATTTTTACCTAAAACTAAAAAAAGCTTCCATAATACAAATAATCATGGTTTTCAATTTACACATTTTATTATATAAATAAAAGAAACTATGGTGATCAAAATGTCTTACCCTGGGAAGAGCAAATTTAGTATTAAGTGCATATATCTCAAAAAAAATCAACTAATTAAGCTAATAGTAATTGGATGATCCACCTTTTCCCTACTCTATTCCAAGTCCTAGTATTAAATGAAACAATGAAAACTAAGATGGTAGTAAGATTGGGAAGGAGTGGATCCAGAAGAGATCTGAGCTTCTGTTTTAGGCTTATCTTACTGTGATTGCCCTACCTCTATTCTTTTTTTGATAACACCCTGATATTCTAATATATTCTGTTGGTTCCTTTTTGGGCAACATCTCTGAGAGGAGATCCTTTGTTTAAGAAAAGTCATTAAAATGGTGCCCTACCATATACTCAAAGAGAAGGAATGATTGAGACCATGAGAGCCTCTTACCCTGGGGCTAGAGACATAAAATTAGAAAATTTATGTTAATACTTAAAACTTTATTTTCACTTTATTTAATATATTGGTGATACAATACTTAACTTAAAATAGTGGTAGGTAACATCAGCTAAAGGGCAGCCTAGGAATCTCTAAGCACTCATTCATTCTTCTGTAGAACCATCAAAAAAGAAACCACAAAGTTTCTGAACTAATACTCTAGGAACTCTAGAAAACAATGTTTTGTAGCAAATGAAGCAAAGGTCCAATCGAGAAAAATTATCTTCAAAACACTAGGAAATTTTTGTGGTATTTTTACTGACCCTTGACCCTCCCTATTGCAGTGATAGAGTAGAAGTATTTGCAAATTATCATGTATGTCTCCTCTAACCTGTCTGGATGGTATCTGAAGACTCACTCACTAGTCTGTCTTGTGGAACCAGAAACACAGATGCAAAAAGCAGCCAGCACTGCTGCAGTTATTCAAATGTCATCAACAGATGAATGGATTAACAAAATGTGGTATAAACATACAATGAATAATTATTCAACTTTAAAGATTGAAATTCTAATACATCATGTATTCATGTTATGTATTAACCTTGAATTAACCTTGAAATATTGTGCTAAGTGAAATAAGACACAAAAGAACAAATATTGTATGCTATGCTTATATGAGGTATCTAGAATAGATAAATTCATACATACAGAAAGACTAGAAGATGATTCCAGTGACTAGGAAGAGTTAATTTCTGGCAAAGAATTAAAAGAATTAGGTGCTTTTTTGAAGATTACATCTTTATCTTAAAGAACTAACTCTCAATTGAAGGATTTACTACTCACATTTCAACATGAACTCCATAATTCCAGAAAAATGATTAAAAATGTTCTTTAAAAAATCTCTAAAATCTCTGGAAATGTTTCTAGGGGCATACCGTGAAATAAGGAACATTTACTGAACAAAATATGCTGAAACTTGGTAAGAATAGTAACAGTTTGTGGTATCTGAACCACAACCCGGTTCCTCACTACATATCCTAATCCCCAGATCAGGGTGATGGGAACTACTCTGGATGAGTGCTCAATTGACAACCTCTAGTTGTGTTCCAACTACCAATTAACTTTGTTTTGAGTTCTAAGCAACAAAACAACAAAAGTCCGTAGTCGTTCCCAGTATAATCAGCCTACATACCTTAATATTTTGTTTATTGACTATTCAGCCATCTCCAGTTCATAATTTAGCCATTCAACTTTCAAATTTTTATGAAAGTGAAACATTATTTACCCTCCCTGTGAGGAAGGGTTAAATTTTCTGAATACCTAAATGATAATTCATCAAGATAGGAGTCTCTTCTTAACTTATAATAGACACATCTGAATTATCATCTCTTTCTCTTTTTTCAATTTGATTTTCTTAAGCCATTGCTTCAATATGGTTCTCTGTTTAGTTCTTCAATTTTTCTGAATATTTTTCCTTAATGCAAATCATCTGACAAGTTCATATAGTTGACACTTCTTAAAGGTTCATATCAAACTTTCATGTTTGCTTTTCTCTGTACAACTTTTCTTCAAATTATCAATGTCTCTATAACATATGAGCTTACTGGAGAGCTTCATTAATAGCTACATGTTTCTTTAGACACGTAAAGTTCATTGCTATTGATGATAGTTTGTAATAGTATAACTTGATAATTTATTTTGATAATTCTAAGCATAGTTTATACATTATTTTTGTGACGTTTTCAAAAATTTCCATGTTGAATCTATGCTACTCAACAGATGATTCTCACCATCCTTTATGGCCAATGTTGGATATAGAACAATGGTTATTTGCTTTTCATGGTACTGTCATTCCCTCCTTGCCCTGTGCAGTCCAACCTAGCATATTTAAGAAGCTCCACTTAGACCTATAGGATGTATTTGACATTAAGCTACCTAATAGTTACCTTCTTCCAAATTAACTCAAATATTTATTTACCCATTACTACTTTATTTTATCATTCTTTCCATCTTTTTAAAGTCTTCTCGTTGTACACCCCCTCAATTGCTTTATTATTCTCATTCTTCCATTATTTTGCTCATTCATCAGTAATATTCAATTTTCCTGACTATGATCAATATGTCTTATTTAAATTAGTAATAATAATAATAATAATAAGGAATAACAAAAGCTCTTGACCTCATATTATGTGTCAGATATTGTGAGATCAGATTCACATACACTATTGCTTTTTTGATAATATGATTATTAATTGTATTATTCAATACACTCCAGGGGTTCCTGGCTCTAAGAACCTTACACCAGTAAAATGCCTTTGCAATTTTATCTCATTCAAAAATAAACATTCCTGTAATCAGGGCCAGGGTATCATCAGTCAGGACATTCTTGTCATCAAGAAACAGATCCAGAAAAGGAAGCAGCTGGCCTCAGTACCTTTACTTTCCTAGGAGTCAGGATTACTCTTTTGGGATTCATTTTCCACACATCTTCATCAAACTTTTACCAAACATTCTGAATAGGCTTTTATTCATTGGACAAAGTAAAGCATATATAAGAAAAGTATGTTCTTTTTTAGTGTTTGTTTAAACTTAATTTGATAGTTCCATTTTAGTTGTTTTAGGTCCTCAGATGAGACAAGTGAAGTTTAGGTCCAATATTGTAAAAAAAAATAGATTTTTAGTTGGCATTTCAGAATTAAGACAGAACAAAACAAAAACATGCAATAAAGTAATTGATTTTTCTACTGGAGCCCCTGATTCTCCATTTTTGATGCCCATGCAGATATTAACATTTCACCCACCTCTATCTGCTATTTACAAATTAAGGTTTTATGCCTTTCTAGTGGCCTTTTTGCTATGTTGCTGGAATTTCTTCTGTCCCAAGGGTGAATGAACTGAAGTGATTTTACAAATAATTGACCAAACTTTACCCAAACACTGTTAGGTACCTTACATTGTTTAGAAGAATTAAAAACATATTTTTTAAATATTTTTATGAGCTTGGTAATATTATGTCATTTAGCCTATTTTATATTTATTTGGATCAAAATTTGGTGATAATCATAATTTTCCAAGTTGTTTAACTTTGGAAAATTTACTTAACCACTCTCAGACTTAGTTTTCCTTGTCTTTAAAATGGGGATAGAAATCATTTTTGATAGGCAACTGTGAGTATGAAAATAGGTAAGTGCAAACTATTTGACAAGCCTTGCGCTCTAGTGTAAGGTAATTACATCTAGGTCATGATAATTGTTAACTATTGTCATTGCTCAGATCAATAAATCAATTAGATATTTCCAATAACATAACCCTTTATAATTACAAGTAAAAACATTTAAATCTTTAAATCTTTAAATCGGGATCATTTAAATCTTTCAGTCACCCCAGCAGGCTACTTACCAAGTATTATTCATATCTTACTAGAAATAGCTATCTTCCCAAACAGGGTACCCATACCTTCTTTAGTAAATATAGTAATTCTAGTTTCCTTTTTCTGAAGAGAGTAAAACAGCATATTGCAAGCAAGCCTTAATATTTTTCTTTCTTTATTTCATTTTTTTTTAGTTCCCTGTTGAGACGATAATAAATGTTTGAATTGCCCACCTAGAAAGATTTACTTTGAGGAGAAAGTGCAGGGGTCATTTGAAAAGTCACTTGATACTATGCTAGAAAGAGAATAGCTTTTCTCTTGGGGTTGCCTATCAATAGATGAAATAGCTTTGTCTCCCTCCTTGCCTCATCGCCCACCCCCATCACGCATGCCTTTTATAATATTCGACAAAAGAATTGCTCAGCTGCATCTTGTCTGACAGTGAAGGTACATAAAATGCCCATTTTGTTTAAATGAATGGCAGTAACCTTTTGCTACACTAACTACTACTGCACCATAGGAAACAACATGAGCCCTGCATGTATCTCTTCTCTTTGAGCGCATGGTGTTTTACAGGTGATATGAATCACAATCTCCTTTATTCTGATAATCATTTAACATGAGATACCTGTGTTGTATTCAAGTAGGTTCTTTACCTGTTTGAGACACTTAATGCTTTTCAAGTTGTATTTCATTATCACTAATAAAGAACACATTTTCTTAAAGAAACAAAACGACCAGTAACATAATCTCAAATCCTGCAATGCTGTCCTATCTTTAGAAACAGTCTCAATGACTGTTTAATCTTTGACCTTAGAACATTCATTTACAAAATATGTATTCATTTTTATTATGTATCAGTCTCAGGTTCTGGAGATTGAGTAGTGAGTAAAACTTTATCCCACTGCTTTCATTGACCTATCACTTTAGATCTTCATTTCCCTTACAATAGTAAAAAAAAGAATCTCATGTATTTTTACTATATAAATTTACCATTTTTGAAATAGAAAAAAATAATCAAGTCATGTTAAGTTTTCCTTCCTAGAAATGAATGCCACGGTTTCATTGTTAATGACATATACTCAGTACAAAGTGGTCAGGGGCAATGTTTAAACATCAAAACTGATATTATAAATAATAACCTATGAAAAGAGGTAGATAAGTTAACCATTTCATAAAACCAAGGATCGTATAGGAAATGTTCAAATTGGTGAAATCATACAGCCCCTGGTTGTTTATTTTATTTTTAATTTATCAAAAAGCATACATTGAGACCAAATCGTACTGCAATGTATAGTTTATTTGGGAGTGTCCCAGGAAACACATGTAGGCGCATGTGGGTATAAAACTGGAAGGATGAGACAGATAATAAAATGTTAACAGTCAAGCAAGTGGCTACATAGATAAAAGAAGCTTAATCTGATGAACTCAACTCTGGCATCCAACATAGGACATCTGACTCAGAATGCTCTCACCTGAGGGGTGAGGTCACAGAGATATAAAGACCACCACCTGCTGGCATTGAGAGCTGCTCTTCGGGGATGCAGCCTTCCTTGTACTTCTGGCTGACGACAGTGGTGGGGAAGACGCCCTCAAAATCCAGAGGACCTCCTCCGGTGAGGAAATGCACGGAGTAGCAACTGGACGTCTGCCCATCATGTGCTGAAAAGGTAAGTTCTAGTTATCTGAGTCCTAATTCAGTAATAAGTGAACTAGAACAGTGGGGAGGACAGCAACTGGAACTAAAAGAAGCAACTTACATGAATGATATAACTGGATTACTATCGTCAAATACTGGGGAGTTATAATTATTCCTAGGCACCCTTAATACTCCCAGACTGTATTAGGTGTTCATTCTGTGAACTCCCATAGCACTTTATACTTCTTCACTTGTAGTTTAACAAACATTATTTTGTTTTTTCACTCTAATGGTCTATGTCCTTTTGTAGAAAATAAGTTCTGTGAACACAGGGGTAATACACATCTTGCTTAATGTCTTATGGATAATAGATCAGTAATACTAGATATATTTTGCAATGCTATTCTGAATAAAAAGAGAGGGTATGTTTTTAAAATTAAGTATAATGAAATACAGATTTGGAGAATGCATTTAAAATGGCTTTAAAGCCTGGTTGACTCAATTGGGTTAGCATCCGACTTCCACTCAAGTCATAATCTCACTCGTGGGTTTGAGACCCATGTCAAGCTCTGTGCTGACTGACAGCTCAGTGCCTGGAGCCTGCTCCAGATTCTGTCTTCCTCTTTCTCTGCCCCTCTCCCACTTGAACTTTGTCTCCCTCTGTCTCTCAAAAATAAATAAACGTTAAAAAATTAAAATGGCTTTAAATAGAGTTCCTGTTGTAAAAACTCAACAGAAATAACATTGTTGCACTTTTTTCCATAATGATTGTAGGGTTTTATAATTTCACTTCAATGACTTTCAGTTTAATCAATTCATTGGTAGTTTTAGTAAGTTACTAATAGTTTATCAGCATAAGTTTAGAATTTGATTCGGGTTGCAATATGACAGCATTTGCTTTTGACCTGCTTTTCCTTTCCAACTCTGATAAGAATGTTTCTTAACTGGTAGGAAAAAATTACTAAACATTAAATGTATTATGATATTCAGGTGATGTTACTTTGAAGAAAGAATAAACCCCTCAGGAAAAGTAAAGGAAATCAGCAGAGCACATGAATATATTTAGCCATACCTTTCTAAAAAATATTTAATAGGCCATATGATACATAATATTTGAGTCTTTTTAAAAATTTTTGAAAGTGCTTGGATTTGTTAAAATATCTAAATAAATGTTTTCAGGTTCAGGAAAAAAAAAGAAATGTCCTTCTGGGTGATCCTGTACACCACATCATTTTTTTTAAGCTTTTTAGGGTTGGGGGAAGCATTATATTATTAGTTAGGAAGGAGTAGAAATATGGATGGGAACAGAAAACATCAGACTTTTAAGTTTATGTGTACATATAAAGCTTTCCCTTAAAGCTTTACATAGTTGCCTTCTTTGAGAAAGTGTAGGTTCTCAGAGATTTCCTCACTAAATTTGTCAACTAAATAGATTATTATTGAGAGTAATATTAAATTTTTTATCATGTATACTAACTTTAGAAAAGATTTTTATTTTGTTATACTTCTAGAGATTTTACTTGTGTTTCCAAATGAAGAATTATGATGCAAGAGAGTGTTCGATATCAGAAGACAATGTAGGTAATGGCAGGGCAGTTGTAATCTGAGTTGTTACCACTCTTTTTTTTGTCTTGTGACCTGAATAACTTTTGCCTTTAGGTGAGCCAAAATTTGTAGTAAAGTTTGCTAAAATCCATATACAAAAGTTCTAGCACATGAACTTGAGAAACTTAACCTATACTTGTTTATTCAAGGTTTTCATTTCAGTGTCTCAATGGCAACAGACTACACCCATTAATGAGCTCATGGTTTCCCTTTTAAACCTAATTTTCGTATATTCAGTGACCTGCTGAAAGACCCCACCATCTACACGGCGTTTCAGAACTGAACTTAGGAGACTCCATGACCTCTCCTCCCTCATCCCATGTCAGAGCCACCACTTGTTCCTACTGCATGCAGCTCTTACGTTTCTCCTGAACCTGATCACTTTTCTGCATCCTAATGGACACCCACCAGAACAAGACAAATGACTTAGAGAACTGAGGCTCAGGAGAGGCGGCGTATGAAAGAAAACAAACTGGGTATTTCATGGGTTCTCACCATCTTCCCACATTGCTATTAGCATCACCAAATCAAGTTGTTAAAGTCCAACGTGATAGTTCTACTTAATTATATTAATTGTATAGACACTAGTGTACATATATTTTATCTTAACATCTAGTTTTATGTACATTTGAATTTACATAGAAACCTAGGGTTATTAAAACTATATTTAATATGTATGTATACATTCATGCCAATGCACATTCATATATGAGGATAGCATTATTCAAACTCTTTACTCTTTAAATGAAAACATACCACTTTATTCAGAATTGAAAAATTGTACAATCTATGGAATTTCTGTAGCACCTCAAATAAGACTTGTCTGTCTTAGAAGATTATCGACTAAAATGTATCTTTGATTAGAATGACAAGTTAAACTCCCTTTGGCTCCCTCCTTGGAGATGTGATTGTTCACCTTGTGGCTGCCATAGATCATTGATTAGGAGGAATCAAATTCATTGCTAACTCTGGAATATCAGAGTGGAAGGATTAATCAAACTCTGCAAGCCCACAAAAATTGTCAGGAGACCAATGACTTTTCTTGGACTATCAGGGTTAGACCTACTTTGAATGAATTATATTGATGAGGTTAGGGAGAAATAGGATGCTGTTAAATACAGTTACGGTGGTTTTACAAAAGTATCTTTAAGAATCCACTCCTCTGTGTCAAAGCTGAAACATTTTAGCTTTTAAATGTCTAAGACAGCTGATTCATGACCATCCAGAGTTATCATAGATCAGTTATTTCAATGGCCAATCAATCAGCACTGACAATTACACTGCAGTGAAGCCTGTAATTATGGATTAGTGTCATACACTACTGCAGCAGAAAGATTACAATTTACACTTGGCTGTAATAATAACAATATAATAATTAAATTATTCTTACAGGACATTTACAAATTTTCACTTTCACTCTTTGGTAAAAATGTTAAATAATTTAATGGCTAAGTTTAAAAGTAGGATCAGCATCAATATAACTCATGTGCATACATTTATAACTTTTAAATGAGTATATATTTTTGTAAACATGTTAATGATTTATAATGTTATTTTAAACAAAAATTACTTTATAAATATGCATTCTCACAAATATTAAACAAATACATATCTGTATTACACAAATGCATGTTTATATTACTTAAACATGCATTTACATTATACAAATATATATTTGGGATAACACATGCCTCTATATACATTTAGTAGATATGGTTTTTGTTTTGAATGTATGAATATAACTTAATCATTGGTAGTGTTGAGAACTCTCAGTAAAATTTCTTAGCTATTTTTTTGTGGTAAGAAAAATAAACTATTTTTTTGCTTGAATTCAGAATTCATATTTTTACTTGAAAAACTAAGACTTTTACCGTATAACTTGTTCATTCTTTTCTGCAGTCATTAGAGATTCTTGTCTCAAACACCACTTTCTGCTCCATGATGAGAAATCAAAGATGTTTCATAATTCAACTGACAAAAGACACATTCTTATTACACACTTGCATTTTCTCCCATGTGCTACTTTTCACTAAGATTCTTGTAAAGAAATCCTAACTGAAAATGGAAGAGAAATGTCAAATGGAATATCTTGATCTCATCTGGCTTTGGCAAACATTAAAAAACTGTAGGTCAAAGTATGTTTAGCTCCCACTTCGGCTTTATACTTAAGTCCTTTTATTCCATGTGCATATAACCTTTTATTTGACAAATCCTCCATCAGATCCACAGGTGGCTTTTTATGAAAACCATACATATGCTTAGTTCTGAGAAGAACTTAGGTCAATGATGAAGTTACAGATTTAAGTCTACTGTAATCTAGGCATTTAAAGAAATTGTTAAGTCATGTGAGGGAAGATATAATACAAGAACTAAGAACATAAGCAGTCAGTGCGAGATTATCAGCTTTCATGAGGTAATACAGGCATGTCAGAAATAGGAATTTATTAGAATCATAACTGTAAAATATTTGAAATTATGTAACATCGTGTATTGGGCACTTAGTATTTGTTAGACACCATGTGAAGTATGGGAGGTGTACTGGTGAATGAGACTTTTCCTGGTAGAGTTGATAGTGTATTTGATGCAGAAAAACAATATATTGTGAATATATTAGTTATAGAAGGGCATAGTCTTCACTTACTATAATTATTGATCCACTATATGGATGACTATATGACAGGCTGAAACAGATTTCTTTTCTGAAATATTTCTAGTGAGAGTTATTTTGGGGGGAGTTCTTTTCTGCTTTTGGTTAAATATTTGCCCCAAATCTGTCAGTGGCCATGTTTCCACTTGAATGAATGAAAAAACATCCAGAGAGAAAATCCATAAAGTTGCTAGAACATCTTAGATTCTTTTTAACTCTTTCTGATTTGAAGCCTTCAAATAAATCATCCTTCAGCATCAAGCTTATTAACATTTTTGGGGAGTCAGTGTGACTAATGATTATGGCTATGATTAGTCAATATGAATAATGTGGCTGCATAACTACTCTTAAGAGTAGTGCCAGTATTATAATTAGGTGACTTTTCTCCACAAGTGTTTATGTAGGCCTTTAGATGGCAAAAGAATTTGGAATAATCTATTGAATTTTGGCAGGTGGGGTTGAGAGTGAATGGAAATAAGGAAATTGGGGGTGCTTGTGTGGCTCTGTTGGTAAAGTGTCTGACTCTTGATTTCAGCTCAGGTTATGATCTCCTGGTTTGTGAGATTGAGCCCTGCATCATGCTCTGCATTGATAATGTGGTGCCTGCTTGGGATTCTCTTTCTGTCTCTGCCCTCCCCTGCATGGACACACATGCTCTCGCGCTCGCTCGCTGTCTGTCTGTCTGTCTCTCTCACACAAAATAAATATTAAAATAAGGAAATCAAAGATCTTGGCAAAAAATATAAGAACTTGTGGTATATCACACATTTATCAATGATTCCTCTGTATGAATTTATATATCTACTGCTTCCATGCCTTCAATTGAATCATCAAGCTATTAAGAACTTCTACAGTCAACACCCCGCCTTCTCCCCCCTCAAGCATGTTTTTTAAAAATGCTTCTTTTGTCTTTTTGCCTAAACGAAAACCTAGTTCTGCCATGGGGATATGACTTCCCCCTAAGTCCCTTCACATAAGTGTATACTCGTTAAAAAGAAAGGAGACACCATGTATTACTTTTACCACCACATGTCAGTTACTGTGACAAGAACTGCAAATAGGTAACTTCGATGGAGTTCTTCATTTGTGCCAGGCGCTGTTCTATATCCATTTCATGTATTCCTTAATGATGATAATTTTTGAGATAGGCTTACGTTTTATTTGATAAAAAGTAGACCCTGTGTGATTATTTAACTCCATCAAAGTGACACAGCTAGGACAGCTTCTCATTAAGTACTGACTTCTAGATCTGAAATTCCTGTGATTATAGGTTAAAATGCTGATTTTGAAAACCCATTCCTGACCTCTCTATGACTCTCTGGGGTTGTGGAACTTGTAAACCTATATGAAGAATGTAAACTGAGGCAATTCAAATTACCAGAAATTGAAATTGAGTTTATTTGGGAATAGCAGAAAAATTACCATTCAGAAGCACAAGCCATAGCAAGCTACAAGGGAGTCCAGTGAGGGTGTGTGTGTGGGGGAGGAGGGTATTTATGGGAAAGAGGAGTGTGAAGAGGGAAAAGGTCCATGAGCGTTTAAGCAGTAAGCTCATCAGTCTGAGGGTGGGAAGAGATTCTTGGCAGCTGCTCATTGGTCATAAAATAAGCATGGGTTTTCTCAGGGCACCTGGGTGTCTCAGTCAGTTAAGTTGTTGACTTTGGCTCAGGTCAGATCACAATGGTTTGTGGGTTTGAGCTGTCAGCTCCAGAGCCTGGAGCCGCCTTCGGATTCTTGTCTCCTTCTCCCTCTCTGCCCCTCCCCTGCTTGTGCTCTCTTTTTCTCCTTCCCTCTCTCTCTCTCAAAAATAATATACATTTAAAACTGATTTCTGTAAATCAGGAATTTATGGAAAATCAGTCTGTGTCATTAAGTTTCATTCTTCTGAGGAAGCATATGTAAGATTTTCCATTTCATAGCCTCAGTTTTCTTTTTAGATTGATATTCTTTCACAGACTCAAGAATATGAATTATAAGGAAATTCTGTGAGTGATACTAATGTGTTTGAATGTTTGGCAACACTGAGCTTAGTAAATGAAAAATAAAGGATTTTAATTCATGTACTCAAGAAATCTGAAATCAGAGGCACCTGGGTGGCTAAGTCAGTTAGCGTCGGCTTCAGCTTAGGTCATGATTCACGGTTCGTGTGTTTGAGCCCCGCGTCAGGCTCTGTGCCAACAGCTAGCTCGCAGCCTGGAGCCTGCTTTGGATTCTGTGTGTGTGTGTCTCTCTCTCTCTGCCCCTCCCCTGCTCAAGCTGTCTCCCTCTGTTTCTCAAAAATAAATAAAAAACATAAATAAAAAAAAATCTGAAATCAGGAATCCTTCCCACTCTTTTGTAATATAAAATAATACCTTCCAATCTGAAATTTCTGGCGTTTAGGTGATCCAGGTGTGACAGTTAATTTCGGTGTTACGTGATATTTATTGGTCTTTTACATGTGAAAGATAATTGAGCTGACCAAAAACCTATGTTATGATATATGTATTTTTTTTTAATGTTACCTTCACAGTTACTATGAGATTCCTGGTCTATTTGATATATGTTCTTTCTTCGGAATATTTAATGGCAAGCCTTCTTAAGCATAATTATTTGTTTTCTTTTACAAGCCTCATTTACTTTTTTAAATTTACATCTAAGTTAGTTAGCATTTAGTGCAAGGATGATTTCAGGAGTAGATTCCTTAATGCCTCTTACCCATTTAGCCCATCCCCCCTCCACAGTCCTTTCAGTAACCTTCTCTTCCTATACTTAAGAGTCTCTTGGGGCACTTGGGTGGCTCAGTCCGTTACGCAGCCTACTTCAGGTCAGGTCATGATCTCACAGTTTGTGAGTTCAAACCCCGCATGGAGTTCTGGGCTGACAGCTCAGAACCTGGAGCCTGCTTCAGATCCTGTGTCTCCCTCTCTCTCTCTGCCCTCCCCTGCTCATGCTCTGGCTCTGTCTCTCAAAAATAAATAAATATTTAAAAAATTTTAAAAATCTCTTATGTTTTTGTCTCCTTCCTTGTTTTTATATTATTTTATTTTTATATTTTATTGTATATTATTTTTACTTCCTTTATGTTCATGTTTTGTATCTTAAAGTCCTCATATTAGTGAAGCCACATGATTTTTGTCTTTTTCCAACTAATTTCACTTAGCATAATACCCTCTTCTTTACCCATTCATCCAGATGGACATTTGGGCTCCTCCCATACTTTGGCTATTGTTGATAGTGTTGCTATAAACATTGGGATGTGTGCGTCCTTTTTAAACAGCATACTTGTATCTCTTGGATAAATACATAGTAGTACAATTGCTGGGTTGTAGGGTAGTTCTACTTTTAATTTTTTGAGAAACCTCCATACTGTTTCCCCAGAGTGGCTATACCAGTTTGCTTTCCCACCAGCAGTCCAAAAGAGATCCTCTTTCTCTGTGTCCTCACCAACGTCTGTTGTTGCCTTAGTTGTTAATATTGGCCATTCTGATGGGTGTGAGTTGATATCTCATTGTGGCTTTGATTCGTATTTTCCTGATGATGAGTGACATTGAGCATCATTTCACGTGTCTGTTGGCCATCTGGATGTTTTCTTTGGAGAATTGTCTATTCATGTCTTTAGCTTTTTTTTTTTTTTTTTGGGTGTTGAGTGATAAGTTCTTTAAAGATTTTAGATACTAACCCTTTATCTGATATGTCATTTGCAAATATCTTCTCCCATTCCTTCAGTTGCTGATTGTTTCCTTTGCTGTGCAGATCTTAAGCACAATTACTGAAATCCACTGAAATCTAAAAGTTGTAAGTTGCTGTACCTGGGTGGCTCAGTTGGTTGAGTGTCCAATTTTAGCTCAGGTCATGATTTCTTGGTTTATGAGTTCAAGTCCTGCATTGGGCTCTCTGCTGTCAGCACCGAGCCCACTTTGTATCCTGTGTCCTTCACATCTCTCTTCTCCCCTGCTTGTGTTTCTCTCTCAAAAAATTAAATAAATAAAAAGTGAAATAAAAATGTTACAGGTAATTCTACACGTAATATTCCATGCATAGGGATGATTTCTTATTGAAGTATTTGTATTGTTGTATACTTTCACTGGTGTCATCAAATGTCTTATCCCCACAATAGATGGATTTTGAGTGTTCACAAGGTTAATTTTAAAGTAATTGAAAAAAATAATAAGTCAATACTTAATGTTTGGATGTTTAACCAATATTTTGCAACTGTATATGGTACCATTTAGACTATGAAACTTGACTGTATTTAATTTTGTCCCTAAATTCATTTTGAGAACTTTCCATATAAAATGAGGTTATATATTTAAAGACAATATTTTCTTTTTCAAACCATGTTGATTAAAACATTTTTAAATAGTTTTTTCCCATCTTTCTGATTATCTGTCATTCTGACAAGCATCAGCAATTACTTTGAGCTATGTGACACCATAATTTCTGAGAGCTATTGCGATCAGGACAAGAGCAATCTCCTATTTAATTTGTTTCTTTTACACTCTTACAAAAAGAGTAACCAGAAAACCAATTTTCTTATGGCTAGGTCTAAAATAATGTTAAAAAAATCAGAGCAATGACTTATGTAAATTGTAAGTGAACCCAAGACACACAAAAACGCAGAGACCTCTGGTTTTTCTTTGATATGTTTCCTTTCTTGTTCTTTCTCAATTCTTGTCTGTATTTAGGAGATGGAAGTAGTAAACTGGTTAAGTGTAAGAATACTAACAACGTTGGCAAACTTAAAAGGAAGCCCTTGATTACAAAGATGAGAGCATGCTCATAGAGCATAATTTGTTATTAATTTAAGATTCACTCCATTTCTTCTTAGCCTCCCTTTCACCAGAGCAGGGACATACTTCTTGTTTCTTTATGCTGAAACAAGAGAATTGAAACATCATATACCAACCATTCCTCATAGGCTTAAAATCTTTTAGTCCTTATCCTCTAGTGAGTGCTGATGACAAACTATCAAATGTTCTAGGGAAATTATCCCAGGTGGTGGTTCTGGCAAGGGAAAGGAACATTGCCCCTAAATAGTGGATTGATTCTGAAAGAATGCCTTGTATTAGATGATCCCCAGTCTCAGCAGGATTTTCAAAAGAAATTATTGACTTGCTGCCCCAATGTCTCAGGCCAACAACCTGTAAATCATAGGACAGAGACCATGGGAAGTTTATCTTTTTGGACAGAAAGAAAAAGAATTCAAATTCCCTTAAAGAAGATTGAAACTCCAATTATCGATTTTTGAGAAAGATAAAATTAATAGAGCTTGCCTTCTATCCAGGCAAACCTCAACTTCAGCTAGTTGAAATTTTTCCTACCTTTACAGTCTAAAATGTAGCATAGAATCAGTTAGATTTCACCCTTAAAAGTTAAACCCAGATCTGTTTCTTATTATCTTTATTTTTTTTTGTTAATTTGATTTTGCATCTTACTATATTGCTTTTAAGAAATAATTTTACTTGTGAATACATTTAGGTATATTTTGGTAGTATTTTCCTGAAATCCATATATCTTTTAATAAAGTTTATTTTTGCCATGCTCCATTCTCTGGTTGTTCTTTGAGGTGTTGGTTTGGGATTTATAATTGAAAGAGAAGTTTACATAGTATTCCATGTTACCAGGTAATATGGTGATCTAAGCACTACCTTTGAATTGTTTGTGGTAGGTCAGTATAAATATGATAAATATTCATTGGCCTCATTGCTACCTGTGTCTCTTGGCTTGGGAATGTTCCCCCAAATCCTCTGATTATTGTGCACCTTGTTCCCCATTTCCACCTTTAATGCCCAAATATCAATAGTCTGAGAGTTACTAATAAACAGGTCTCCTGCTATGTCACAGATTGCAAAGAGATCAGTTATGTACAGAGCAAAATATCACTCCAAATCCTCTTGCCATTTGCACATATGAAAAGGAAATGGAAACCTGGAAGTAGAGTCTGTAGTTAGGCTGCATGTACTCATGAGGCCTGGGACTTTTCTGTCCATGCCCTATCTTTCCGATGTCCAGTGACCCTGTTACAAAATTGTTCTAGTCTTCTTCCTCTATCTCCTACTTCTTAAAATTTTTAATCCTTTTCCTAAGCTATCAAGAATGGTTTGTATGTATATTTTGAACTGATACCATTCGATCATCTGAGGTACATAAAAAGTTGAAAATAGATTTAATGTATAGAATTTCTATGTTAGCCATATTAAACATGTATTACTTATTGAGTGGTTGTGTACTTGCTCATCTTGGCAAATTATAAACAAAAAACAAGCAGCCCTTTCTTTAAGCTTTATTATTTTATATACTTATATTTTTCTCTCTCCTAAAGGAAACAAAAAAAGTGGTAATGAAACATTACTAATAAACAAAAGCAGTTAAATGAATGATCCACTAGACTCATAATGCCTAATGAATTCCATTTTATAACATGCTTACCAAAGAGTCCTCATTTTTATATTGTTTTATAGAATCCAAAGTATAACATAATTGCAGACTATATTGTTTTAATATGCACATACATATGCACTTAATATTTAAATATTTAGTTCAGCTGTGCAAAATTCTATTATTGGAATTCCCCCAAACAATTTTAAACTGGATTAATTGCTAACATTTGAAAATAGCTGGCTTTCACATAGCATTAAGATTGGTCTTGTCTCAAAACATTAGAAAATCTAGGTATTCCAGGTTCCCATTTGCATTAGCGTCCTTATCCTGGATGGTAGCTGTCTCTTTGGTTCACTACTGTCACTTTCTGATGAAACACCTTTATTTCTATTACCTTCCTGATCAGTAAGCATTTCCATATTAAACTCAGGTTAATTTATCCTGTCCTGTATTTCAGGTTTCTATATTGGAGTATCCAAGAAAAATTTCAGTGCAAATAATTCAGTTCCCCATAATTTCATTTCTTAAATTGTTGGATTATTTTAGAGGTATGCCTTTCATAAAACTCCTGCCCTGTCTCTATTAGAAGAAAATTATGTGTACAATAGCTAGCATCATACACATGAAAGATTATCACATGAAATCAGGATTAATTGTATCTTGTGGAATTCCAGAAATGAGAAGACAGACTCATAGGTACAAAATATTTTCAAAATATGGGAAGATGTTTATGTTGGTATGTTTTAGTTAGGTTTTGTAATATAACAAGTCACCTCAAAATTTAGTGGCTTAGGGGCACCTGGATGGCTTGGTCGGTTAAGTGTCCGACTTTGGCTCAGGTCATGGTCTCGTGGCTTGTGCATTTGAGCCTCGCCTCCGGCTCTGTGCTGACAGCTCAGAGCCTAGAGCCTGTCTTTGGATTCTGTATTTCCCCCTCTCTGACCCTCCCCTGCTCATGCTCGCTCTTGCTCGCTTGCTCTCAAAAAAATAAATAAATAAATAAAACATTATTATTTTTTTTTAATTTAGTGGCTTAAAACCTTCTAGTTAGCTCACTAGCAGGTTGGCTTCTCATAGTTCATTTGATCTGAGGGAATTCAGCAGGTCTTTGTTGGGATCATTCATGCAGCCTCAGTTGCTTACCTTTAGTTTAGTAGGCTTTTGGCCATTGTAACAGGGTTGATTTTGTTTCCAGTCTCTCAATATCCAGTGGGCTTCTCTACAAGCTGGTTTCAGAGCTCCAAGAAACATGAACTGCAAGATGTCTTGAAGCTTAGCTTGAAACTTGATACAATGTCACAAAGCAATTTCCAAGACTAGCCCAGATCCAGGGAGTAGGAAAATAGAGTCCATTACTTAATAGGAAGTGGGCTGAAAATTAGTGTGATTATTTTTTTAATACACCAAGTAGCCATGAATAGTTTCTTATTTACCAGAAGCATTTCTCAAAAGAAAATGCAAAACCTGGGTTTTTTTCTCTGATAAATCCACCTATGCACATATAGTTAGCAGCTTTTACTTTCCCTAGTAGCAAAATTTTCTTTCTATTTTTATAACCATCTCCTAGAATATTAATGAATTCTCCAATTATTATTTTCCCTTTAAAAAATTCTTTCAAGTTTATTATTCCTGATAATATAATGTAAACATGGAAATAATATAAATGCATAGAATCTATATGCCATTAAGGAAGATACAACAACCCTTTCTTATCTTCCCTTCTGAGTCCTTGATCTATTGAACTCAAGAGTTTATAATAAAAAAGATTGGTTTGAACTTTTTGCCATTGTTGTTTTTACCCTTTCCATGCAAATTTTCAAGTTGCTTACAGGTTGGTGGGAAAACACTACTTTTAAGTCACACATCTCCCACTTATTTTTTCAAGGACACATTAAACTTTGTGGAAGCCAGGGTATATACATAGAACAGGAACACATGGAGTACATTATGACCAGTCTTTTTCTTGACCCCTTTATATTTTTTTAATGCAGTTGACCACTATTTTTTTATTGTTCATTTTTGAGAGCCAGAGAATGAGCAGGGAGGGCCAGAGAGAGAAGAAGACACAGAATCCAAAGCAGGCTCCAGGCTTCAAGCTGTCAGCACAGAGCCCGATGCAAGGCTTGAACTCATGAACCATGAGATCATGACGATCATGACCTGAGCCAAAGTCGTTTGGATGCTTAATCAACTGAGTCACCCAGGTGCCCTTCTTGACCCATTAATATTAAAAACAAGTATATCTAGGTACTGGTTACAATGTCTGAATAGGAAGAGTTCTACCAAATTTGAGGAGATATTGCAAGCTATTGTGTTTATATTCAGTTTTATTTCACATTTCCAGAAACCTCTAAATCTATGCCCTTCCTTTAAAGGAAATGATTTTCTGAAAATCCTGTTTCCCTGAAGTTTAGCCCCTGATTCTAACCCAATATATTTTCTTTTGAATTACAATGAAGACTGGTTCTGTGCAAGAATATGACCACAAATATATTTCTCCTCTATTTTCCTTTGACAAATTTAAGACTTAGAAATTAATAGCTTAGTTTTGTGTATCTTTATTCCTGTAGTCCCACAGGCTTATGTCACTTTAACACAGCTACACTATACACCAAATATTAACTAATTTATTCTCCTTACAACCTCTTTCTTGTATATTCCACAAATTTTTCCTGTCTGTGTCGGTGTGAATGGATGTCTCGATCCTTGCAAGTTCTGCACCTGTGGCTCTTTGGTCTATCAAGGCCAAAATCTTGGAAGCTGAAAGGTCAGAATGTTGAACTCCCTGGCTTATGATGCATAGTTCTGTTTTTGTTGTTTTGTTTTTATGGCTATACTTGCCTCCAGCTCATGTCTGTACCATCCCCCTATAAGGACTTGGGGCTTTGCCTCCTAGTATTCCTACCACTGCCCATACCTAGCTTCTACCCAACAAGATGATATGCATTCTTCATGATCTACTTCCAATTGCTGTTATCACCTACATGAGCTCTTAACAAACTTTGCTATTCCCCTTTACCCATCCATTTCATTCATACTTCACCATTAGTAATCATGTTTAATGTAGTTATAACTCATTTGTGCACAAGACTCATTTCCCACATTAGTAACTCTGTGGTTCAACTTTACTTCTTTCTCCACAGGAATCATCAGTGTATTTGATAGTTGAGTGTAGGTAGTATTGATTCAATGAGTTAATGATAGAATTAAGTAATGGAGTCAAGATTCCACATCAGCCTACATATTTTTCACTTATCCTGTCAATGATGTACTTCCTCTCTTTGAAGATAAAAACCATGTTTTCATTTTACTTATTTATTGTGGGTGTGATAGAATCTGCAGAGCATGTTGTCTGCCTTCTGGTAGATGCTCAGTGCATATTTGTTTAATTACTGAAATACCCCAAGCTCTCACTTAATTGTCTTATGAATTACAGCAAGCTGAATACCCTGTTATTGACATGTTTTTTTTATTAGCATGAGATTGTGTGGAATGAGTACTTTTATACACTGAGAAATCTATTCTTGTTATTTAGGATAAGGTTTTGTTAGAATTTTGGCTGCCATGTACATTGCTAATTTATATTCAAATTATAAACTTCTAAATTAATGGGTGGGGGTATTGGAAGGGGTGAGGGGCTGAGGGTATATACAAATAGCTGTTAAAGATGATTTCATCCTTTTTCAGTGTTCCTGCTTTTAAATTGAAAGTGGGATTCTACAGGTATCCCAATTTTACTTTAGTTTTTATTTCATTCTATCAGGAATTTGTGATTCTGATTTTTTTTTCACAACTGTTTATTTCAGTTCATGTCATAATTTGAAAAGCACACTTTCTACTTACACATTCAAAAGAAATAGAACAAGACATGTTCTATGACAGTTACTAGGCAAACTAAGCCAGGCTGACATAGAGATATAAAAACTATTTGAATGTGATAATTCACTATATCCTGTTTGCTTGACTATACTAATGCAACTAAAAATTGTCATCCTTTCTTACTCATTGATATAATGATCACACACATGTACCCCTCCACACACAAACACACATCCACTCACACATAGTTTTTCATCAGATGGCCAAGAAAAAAGAATATAAGGAAAAAAATCACATTAACAGTAATAAATATGATCTTTCAAATAACCATGCACATCTTATAAAATTTGTTTAGATGAATATTGCCTGAAAGCAAGGGAAAGTTGATCCCAGATTTCTTATTTTGATATGGAACCATTCTAGATATTATGTTAAACTTATCACTATTGTATAAAGCACTATGGATTCCTTCTTAAAATTAAATTAGTAAATGTTTATCAAAAGGGAACACAGAAATGTAGATGAGAAGCTACTTTTTAAATGAAATGTATTTATAATACATCTTAGCCCTAAGGGAAGTATACTTTTCAGATGTTCATTTGTTATTGTTTGGAAATGAAACAATAAAGGAGTTATAAAGATATATATGCATCTTAATCTTACATTTTTATTTCTTTTTGCACAACAATGAAACTATTTTAATAGTATTATCTAAACTGATGAATTAGAGAAAAATACTTTTCTACTTTATATGCCTCTTTACTATGTTCACATGTTGTTTTTGTTAAGAAAAAAACTCTGTAAAAAGAGGACTGAAGAAAAAGAAAATTTACCATATCTATACAACTAAATTAATGTAAAGATTTCTAAGTTGTTTTTTTTAACAAGACATCACCTGGATCATCCATTAGAAATATCAAACACATAATTGATTTTTCTTTTAGAAAATTATGTGTTCACAAAAACTGAATGTAGACTGTACTTTTAAAATACAGGGATATCTAAGAAATTATCTTTTTTAAATTTTTAATGTTTATTTTTAAGAGAGAGAGACAGAGCCAGAGTGTGAGTGGGGTAGGGGAAAAGAGAGACAGAGGGAGAATATCTGAAGCAGGCTCCAGGCTCTGAGCTGTCAGCACAGATGCCACCACAGGGCTTGAACTCATGAACTCTGAGATCATGACCTGAGCCAAAGTCGGACACTAACCAACTGAGCCGCCCAGGTTCCCTATTATAAGAAATTACCTTATGTTTCATATTAATCTGAATTTGAAAAGGGAGAAAAACAAAACAAACTCATATTCTGGGACTATGATTTGTACATTTTAACATAAATGCCAAACAATGTTTGCTTACCTAAAAACTGGCTTCCAATTTTTTGAATTAACACTGGTCTTAGCTTTGAAACATCAGATAAAACTGCTCTTGTATGATCAGCAAAAGTGATTCTTTAAGTAGAAGAGAATGAGCTTTTCTTGGGGAAAATGATATTTCAGGAAAACCACATGATTTGTGAATATGTTCAATGATGAATTGATTTTATATGCCATAGATGTTTTCAGTGTTTAGTACATTAGTGATGCACTTCAATTAGTGAAGCATTGACTTAATCTAAGTTTCATTTTTATTTTCTCTTTTTCTGCCCTAAAAGAGCTTTACCTTTTTGTTTACCATCTGGAATCATGGTTCAATTTTTGTATTTGCAGTATTATGGCTGACATTTTTCTTTTTTGTGTATGTGTTTTCTTGTTCAATACAGGCAGATAATCTTTTTTCTATAATTTTGGATACACAGAATGATAAGTAGCATTTTAATGGTATTCATAGAACACTGAAAACATGAGATTTCTGAATAACAAATGTATTATTGCCTATGCTTACTAAGTAAACATTTGAAAGGGAAAACAGCATGGTAAATGTACTGATGGATGAAACATATATGCACACTGAAGAAATAATTCAAATGAGATTTGAACACAAGTGCAGAGAAAGGAATAAAGAAAACAACAACTCAAGACTTTTCGTAAAGTATTCTAGCTGGAATAAGAAAACATAGACTTAGTTTTTCCCCATTGAGGATATTAGCTGTGGCTTTTCATAAATAGCTTTTATGATATTTAAATGAGTTCCTTCTATCCAGACTTGCTCGAGGGTTTTAATTAAGAAAGGATGCTGTATTTTGTCCAAAGCTTTTTCTGTATCTATTGATAGGATCATATGGTTTTCATCTTTTGTTAATGTGATGTATCACATTGATGGATTTGTGAATATTGAACCAGCCTTGTAACCCAGAAATGAATCCCACTTGATCATGGTGGATAATTCTTTTTATATGCTGTTGAATTCAATTTGCTAGTATCTTGTTGAGTATTTTTGCATCTATATTGATTAAGGATATTGATCTGTAGTTCTCTTTTTTTGTGGGGTCTTTGTCTGGTTTGGGAATCAAAGTGATGCTAGCTTTGTAGAATGAGTCTGGAAGTTTTCCTTCAATATCTATTTTTTTTGGAATAGCTTGAGAAGAATGGATATTAATTCTGCTTTAAATGTCTGGTAGAATCCCCCAGGAAACCCATCTGTCCCCAAGCTCTTATTCGTTGGGAGATTTTTGATAACTGATTATGTTTCTTCACTGGTTATGGGTCTATTCAGATTTTCTACCTCTTGCTGTTTGAATTTTGTTAGTGCATGTGTGTTTAGGAATTTGTCCACTTCTTTTAGGTTGTCCAGTTTGTTGGCAAATAATTTTTCATATTATTCCCTGATAATTGCTTGAACTTTCCCCCTGAGATCAGGAAGACGACAAGGATGTTCACTCTCACCACTGTTGTTTAACATAGTGCTGGAAGTCCTAGTATCATCCATCAGACAACAAAAGGAAATAAAAGGCATCAGAATTGGCAAAGATGAAGTCAAACTTTCACTTTTCACAGATGACATGATACTCTACATGGAAAACCCAACAGACTCCACAAGAAACCTACTAGAACTGATCCATGAATTCAGCAGTTGCTGGGTACAAAATCAATGTACAGAAATCAGTTGTAATTTTATACACCAATAATGAAGCAACAGAAAGAGAAATCAAGAAACTGATCCCATTCACAATTGCATGAAAATCCATAAAATACCCAGAAATAAACATAACCAAAGATGTAAAAGACCTATACAATGAACACTATAAAAAGCTTATGAAATAAATTGAAGAAGACACAAAGAAATGGAAAAAATATTCCATGCTCATAAACTGAAAGAAAAAACATTGTGAAAATATTATTTCTACCCAAAGCAATCTATACATTCATGCAATCCCATCAAAATCACACCAGCATTCTGAAAGCTAGAATAAACTATCCTAAAATTTGTATGGAACCACAAAAGACCCCTGATAGTCAAAATAATACTGAAGAAGAAAACCAAAATGAGAGGCATCACAATCTCAGACTTTAGCCTCTACTACAAAGCTGTCATCATCAAGACAGTATGGTATTGGCACAAAAGCAGACACTTAGACCAAAACTGGACCCGCAAATGTATGGCCAACTAATCTGTGACAAAGCAGGAAAGAGTATCCAATGGAAAAAAGACAGCCTCTTAACCTATGGTGCTGGGAGAACTGGACAGCAACATGCAGAAGAATGGAACTAGACCACTTGTATACCATACACAAAAATAAACTCAAAATGTATGAAAGACCTAAATGTGAGACAGGAATCCATCAAAACCCTGGAGGAAACAGCCTCCTTGACCTTAACCACAGCAATTTCCTACTTGACGCATCTCTAAAGGTAAGGGAATCAAGAGCAAAAATGAACTCTTGGAACCTCATCAAGAATAAAAGCTTCTGCACTACAAAGGAAACAAACAAACAAACAAAAAGCCTAATAGGCAACCAATGGAATGGGAAAAGATAGTTGCAAATGATATATTGGATAAAAGACTAGTATCCAAAATCTACAAGGAACTCTTCAAACTCAATACCTGAAAAAAAATAATCCAGTGAAGAAATGGGCAGAAGACCTGAACAGACACTTCTCCAAGGAAGACATCCAGATGGCCAACAGACATGAAATGATGCTCAGCGTCACTCATCATCAGGGAAATACAAACCAAACCACACTGAGTTACCACCTCACGCCGATCAGAGTGGCTAAAATGAACAAATCAAGAGACTATAGATGCTGACAAGGATGTGGAGAAATGAGTACCCTCCTACACAGTTGGTGGGAGTGTAAACTGGTATAGCCGCTCTGGAAAACCATGTGAAGGTCCTCAAACTCACAATAGAACTCCCCTGTGACCCAGAAATAGCACTGCTAGGGATTTACCCAAGGGATACAGGAGTGCTGATGTATAGGGGCACATGTGCCCCAGTGTTCATAGCAGCACTTTCAACAATAACCAAATTATAGAAAGAACCTAAATGTCCATCACCTGATGAATGAATCAAGAAGACATGGTTTATCTATACAATGGAATACTACATGACAATGGGAAAGAATGAAATCTGGCCATTTGTAGCAATGTTGATGAACCTTGAAGGTGTCATGCTAAGTGAAATAAGTCAGGCACAGAAGGGTGGATACCAAATGTTTTCACTCATAAGTCTAACAGGAGAAACTTAACAGAGGACCATGGGGAGAGGAAGGGGGTGGGAAGAGTTAGGGAAAGGGAGGGAGACAAATCATGAGAAACTCTTGAAAAAACAAACTGAGGGCTTAAGGGGGAGGGGAAAGGGGAAGGGGGATGTTGGACATGGAAATGGGCACTTGTGGGGAAGAGCACTGGGTGTTATATGGAAACCAACTTGACAAACTATAAATTAAAAAAAAAACATAGACTTATAGATGTAAACATAAACTGGTCATGGTATGTTGGGTAGTTCTTTCATTCTTGTTTCTTAAATTTTTATTTCTACTGCTCTAGTTATTTTGTAGTTTGTTTTTTGATATTCAAATGTATGAGCCTTTTTCCCTAAGTATCCTTTATAATCAAATACAAACCTTACTGACTTGTGGTCAGAAATGTGTTTTGAATATTAGCAATTTCTTGAAAAATCTTCTGATATGGTCAATTTTCATAAATGTTTAATAAATGCTTTGAGGAAAAATGTTGATTCCACACTTGTTTGGTATTATAGTCTTTTTGTCTATTAGATCAAGCTTATTTATGGCATTTTAATTCTATCTTTGACTTTTATGTATTTACTTCATCTGCTTAATATATCACCTATCAAAAGTATTTTGTAAAATCTCACACAATAATAGTTATTACAATTTTTGTTAGTGCATTACTGTTTATGTATTTTGAGTCTGTTTTTATATAAAGGAACAGAATTTTTCAGATGTTGAAGACCCAGAAAGATTCCATATTACATAATTTTAAGAGCTTAAATTTTAAAGTATATCATCAATCAAAATTCTAATACTTAAGTGTAGTATGTTTTTATTTTTAATAACATATTTTAATAATTAGATCAATAAAGCACCTCTGTACATCTGACCTAAGAAACGAGGACCATGTGTCTACTTGAAAGAATTTTTCAGAATATGATTTAGGATGAACTTCTCTCTGCCACCGTGGTCCAAACTGTAAATGAGGAGGTAAATATGTGTACATTCTTTCATAGGAAAATTGGGGATTTATTTGTTAATTGGCTTTGAGATCCTAGGATTAAAGGTTTAAGTACTATCTTTATTAAGGATAAAAACTAATTAAATTTTTAATCTCAAATAATCTTAGGATTAAAGGATATCTCTTAAATTTATATAATGGTTAACTGCTTCTATAGAGTCACTTATGCCTCTCTTTTCCCTTTCTCCTTGTATGATTTTCATTCAAATTCTGTCACTGGTCTGGTCAGTGGCAAAATCCTTTTCTTATTCTTTTTGTGAAATAACAAAATTTCCAATATTTGATCAAAATTACCACAGTTTACTTTCAGTGGAGAAGGTTTGCCTATGTTCTAAGGGTCCCCAAGCAAGACTCAGATATCCTAGTCTAGTCTAATGAATGGTCAAATTTTGGAGGAGAAAAGAATTTGTATTCCCATGTTAAAAATCATTTCCTACATGTATTTAGAAATTAATCATTGGCATAAGGAAATCAAAACCATTTACAACATGGTTCTCCATATTTTCTTGTCTCTTGTTATACTGTTATTTATTCCAAGTGTATTTGGATGGTGATACAGATTTGGGACTGGCCTTGGTCTACACAAAGAAATTAAAGTTTTCTACTTACTAGGCTTTCCCTTTTCCTCATATCTGACCATGGGAATGCACCGATTTTCTACATAGGAACTATTTCACTTAAAGAGATTACACAGTGGCTGATGTCTAAAATTATACCTTCTTTTTACACTAAGAAAATTAGTAAAGAATATAATGCCACAAAAAGGGATTACCTTCTATGTATACATTTATGCATATTTATCCCAGTTTCACTCTAGGAAAGAAGCTACTAAGCAATCAATTTTTTTTTTCTGTGCTTCCAATACAAATGGACTTCCAAAATCAAAACATATGAACAAATATTTATGAAAGACTATGATAAGCTATCTATATTGTAGATACAAAAAAGAAACATGACCCCTGCTTCCAGTGTTCTTATCTAATTTGGGAAAGTATACAATAAACTCTTACACATAGATTTTTTTTTTTAAGACTATATCACAGTTGGACCCGTGGAGCTTGGAAAACAAACATTTCATTCTGTGATGTTCTATGAGTACCATCTATAGAAAAAGGGATTCTGAGCTTGATATTTTAAGAATGAAGAAGATTTTTGGAAAGTATTTCTCTATTGTAGTCCTGAATAAAAGTTTCCCTCTTAGAAATTAGTTTCTCCAATGGATTCTAGAACTTCTGTCTGGTGTCCCTAGATATTGTAGGCCACTTTTGGCTCTGGTAGGTGTTCCTCTACCATGTTTTGCCTTGAATACGTATGTTTTCTGAATGCTTGGCTTTCACCCATCTTTTCATATTTCATTTGCAGTTTTTTTCTGAATGAACCTTTGGGGTGTTTATGTCCAATTCTTGGAAGCCGCTGCCCTTGAAATTCTCACTTATGGTCAGAACATAGATGTATGGGTCTAACTGGCTATTGGATCTATCACCTGATTATTTCAGACACCTCAAATTCAACATATTTAAAGAAAAAAAATAACATACATATTAGTAGAAGTAAAATCTTTGCCTTCTTTTCTCCTTATTTTATTATCGGCATTATTATAGCCTACCTTCTTTTCCATATATGATAACTGAGATCTGCTCTGTCTTTATCATCCACTTCCATTTTCCATGTCTAATTATCATGAAATTTATGATTAAATACCCTTTATATTTCTAAATCCATGCCCTCTTCTTTCCCACCCTACAGACATTTTTTAGAATCTTAACATTTCCACCAGTATTCTTACAGTTTGTTGTCTTTGTCTCTTTTGCTGGAGCCTCTTTCCAAGCCCAACATCTGACTCCCCCCTGTGCTTTTGCTGATGTGGTGTTTCTAATAGAGGTTTGTTTATTTTCTCCTCCTGTAAAATTCTTCAGTCACTCAATGGTCTTTTCATGATGTATCTCCAACTGCCCATAATTTGCCCCATATTTTTATATGATGGTAATATTTTAGTTCATCACATCTATCTGCACTACTGTACTATCTGTGCCTTTCATTGTGTCTTTTAACTTCTGCCATACATATATTCCCATAATGCCTGACTGTTGAAAAATTACCCTTCTTTATTTTTCAGATTAAGCTTGCATCACACTGTTCTTCACACCTTCTTGGTTAGACCTCAGTTTCCAATTGAACCTTAGGTATGATGGGATTATATAATTTATCTACTTTTGTGAACTTCACTATTATACTGGGGAACTGAGAATATTCCCTTTTCCATACCAAACATGTAGAAAAAGTATCCAGCATGATCTAAATTTTATCTATTTATTTATTATCAACTTATGATAGAGCAAGTAACTGAAATAAATAGTTATAGATTACAGGACAATACACATAAATGCTACAGATAAAAGACAAACGTGGGGCTGAGACAAATCCTAAATTCTGGAGAAGCTGAATCAGTTGATAAAGGTGTTCTGAAAATGCTTTAGACATTATGCAGTGTTATCAGGAATAATAAGATAAAATAATTTTCTGGAAGTTATACCTACTAGGTTTGTGGTGGCTAGAATAGAAAAAGAGGTCATATATGGGAAGCCACAGAAATGCCTAGATGAAAGTTTGATCCTCTTGTCATGTTTAACATGACCACTTTACAGCCAGATGTTCAATAGTCTAGCTAGGGCTGAGCATGGCAAGCTATTATCACATACCTACATAAATAGATGATATTTAGGAAAGTACTCTTGGCACTGGAGGGAGAAAACTAATAGTTTGTATGTTGCTGGTTGTGGGGCCAGAAGATACAGTGTTTATATTATATCTAATTTTTTTAATTGGGCTAGAAAAGGTTAAAGCTTACTTGAAGTTAGAGATCACACACACACACACACACACACACACACACACACACACACCCCCCACACGTCTCATTCCTGGATGTTTCAATTAGAATGATTTTAGTAGGTAGTGGATGTTAGGAAAACACTAGGTACATTCCTTCACGCATAAGCTTTCTGTCAAGTAGGAAGTGATGGTCAACAAATAACACATCAACAAATATTAGTATAGTTTGATTCCAAATGATTATAATTGAAAACTGGAAAACTATAGAATGAGAAATAATAAGGGAAGTCTAATTAATGAAGATCAAGGATATTTCTCTAAGAAATTAACATTCATGCTGAAATCCACGAATAAATTACCCTGATGAAAGAGCATGTTTCGGTGGGTGGGTGGCATTAGATGTGGCTAGAAGACTAGGTAGTGGTCAGTTAGGCATGGCCCAAAATCTTAAGCCATACCACAACTATTCAGCTTTCTTCCTTGCCTACTTTTTTCTCAATCAATAAAAGTTATTTTCCTAATTCTCTTCTGTTTAGAAATTATTTGACTAAATATCCTATACAAAAGCTAAGTGTCCAAACCACTGGGACTTCTGGCCAACATAGTAGCAGATGGGAAAAAAGCCAGAGATAAGGGAGGATATTAAATAAGTGTGAACTATTGTTCCATAATGGATGAGGCCCTGTAGCCCACAAAATCCATAGAGAGAAGTAGGAAGGGTATCATGTGTTTCACACTTTTCTTAAGCCTTCTACCCTAATCAGATATTTAGAAATATGCATATGTAAATACTCTAATATATGTTTTTAATCTTAATTTCTTTAAAATGAATTTATTTGAACTGTAGTCCTCTCTTGAAGCCTAAGCATGAAACCTAAAGATAGTCTTTCAACCAATTTTTAAAAATCTGAGACCGCTCTTCATTTGGAATAATGTCTAGGCATTGTCCACGGCCCCAAAACAATAAAACTTAAAACTCTTCAGGTTATCTAGTCTAATTCTTTTGCAGAAGAAAAAACCTCATAGCAACCATATCTCCAAGAACCTTGGAAAGAAATGATCATGTTAAACCCAGAGAGATTCCACATCTCTACAATAAATTTTCTCAGAGTGTAAGAAATCAAAATAGAGTGAAAAGCCAAGATACACTATGATAAAAACACTAATGTCCTCATTGCCAGGGTAGCTCAGTCAGTTAAGCATCTGACGCTTGGTTTCAGCTCGAGTCATGATCTGATGATTCCTGAGTTTCAGCCCTGCGTCAGGCTCTGTGATGACATTGTGGAGCCTCTTTGGGATTTTCTCTCTCTCTCTTTCTCTCTGCCCCTCCCACACCTGTCTGCCTCTCAAAAATAAAAACTTAAAAAAAAAAAACCCACTACCCTCCTACAAGTGGTCTCCTTCCATACATTATAGGATAAAGTCTTATTTTCTTATGGGCCAAGTGGATTGACTTTCCTAAGTTTGGAGATTTTTCAGATTTCATTATATATACCTTGATTGAGCTCCTAAATCATAACTTTTTTCATCTAATCACCTACAATTTATATATTTTTTCTTTCTTCTGGATTATCAGGCCCTTGATTAATAGCTGTGCTTATTATGTAGCTGGAATTTACCTAGTGAGTTAAATAGGATGATAACTTGACCACTAATTAAGAGAAACTTTTAATAAACAATGAAAATTTTACTTCTAATTACTAGAAACAAGACCATCAAAAGTTGCTTACACCTCTTGTTGATGAATTTCTCTGCATGAAAGTATCACTATTTACAGTCAAAAGCTGAACATCTCAAATTAACAGTGCCATTTATAAAAGGAAGTCATTTAATGAGTAGATGTTAACTGTGTCCCTGACACAAAAGACTTCACAAGAAAAGATTATGCTAACTTTCTTAGTCACTGAAGTTATTTTTGTCCAAGTAATTAACATGACCCTATCCAAATTAAGTTGGCTCCTAGAAGAATTTTAATTTTGCTAAATAAAATTTGTACATGACTTAATATGCAAAACCCTGTATTACATGTATTATAACTAAGTTTAGTATTGTTTCATTCATTACATTTTTTATTAGTGACTTTTGAATGGATATGCAAAAGTATTTTAAATGTGGCATGCTAAATGAGGAGTAGTCATTACTTATAGCACTATGAAAATATTATAATTCTAAAAGTTTTGTATGTGTTTTAAATTGTAGAAGTACAAACATACCTATGGATAAGTTTCCTTAAGTAAGTCACAATGAAATATCCATAAGATAAGCATGTTACAGTAAAAGTATGTGTATAAACCCAGCTTCAATGTATGTTCTCTTGATTATGTTTGAGTGTTCAACCCATATGGATACCTATTTTTAGAAGTTGTTGTAATAATGCTTAAAGACATTAATGAAATATAATAAACTGTATGATAGGAGTTAATACAACTTGCTCTCCAAAAGTAACCAATATTGTTGGGTACATAGCAAAATGATAGTACTTCTCACCAAAGGGTTGCTTCATTCAGCAATTCAGCAGGTAAAATGTTTTCCCAAGTTCCATTTTGAATTTTTTTATTATGGTATTTCTCTGTGATTGGCTGACTCTTGCAAGGGAACAATATTACCCCATATTCCTTGTCCACCTCAGATGGAAGAGACATTAACTTGTTTTTATAATAATTATAGAAACTCATGTTATGATTTCATAAAGTTCAGGCTTTACATGTAAGCTTGATTATTTGTATATGAAAATCTATAGCTACATTGATCTGAGATACCAAAAATTTGTGTCAAGGTGTGATTCTAGGAAATTCACCTCTCTTCAACAAAGTTCTTTCAGTATCTGCTATACAAAGGTATGATTCCATTCTTCCTCTTCTTGGTGGTAAAATCTGTATTGTGGTGTTAGTGGAAATATTTTCATCAGAAAACAACTGTAAGATTCAATGTCTTTAATACAGAATAGATTTATTGACAGGCAGAAGTGAATTCTTGTTTTACATCATTCAATATTAAGTTTTCAGACAGATTTTTCTGTTATAATTGTAGGTAGAGATGGACTGAAAAATAGAACACTAAATGAAGCCAAACTCCTCAGAGTACTAGCTGGTATTCTGATATGTTTTCCTTCCCTACTCCAGTTAAACATAGGGTGGAATTTTCTGCTCTCTCTTGCCTTTTCTCCAACAAATTTATTGTCCCTGTAAATATAACTCCGTGAATATTCTCTAAGAGTTAAGTTCATGACATTCCAGAATTTTGAACTTCTAGAACAGTTAGTGACCTCTTCTCTGGAAGATAGAAGCATAAATCATGGCTCTCTATACTTAGATGATAATATCTAAGTATAGAAATAACCATGATTTCTAGACTGTCATGGAAGATACCAAATTAATTTTTGTGAATACTCTAACTCCTCTTGTATCCATTTTGGACATTAATGTATCTATGACAAGATAGTGCTCCTATCACAGCTTCATCCTGCTCAAAAGTATTATGAATCTCCATTAAGCATTATTGTCAGTGGTATTTAGGCATCTTAGTGTATTAGTCAAGGCACTTCCAGAAGCACACCGTTGTGAATATTGGGGAGCATGAATTTTACAGAACCTATGGAGAACCATGTTTGTGTCCAATGGTATAAACCAATTTAGTACTAGATGATGCAACATCAAAAAACTTTAATGAGTCAGAGTGAGGAATTCTAAAGAAGGGATTATTAAAACATGAGTAGATTGGAGTAATAAGAGAAGTCAGAGGAAGAAATGGACTAAAAAGTTAGGACAATGTCCAGGGACTGAAGCTTAAAATGAAAGAGACTTGATGTTTCTGTAACAGGGATGCATAAAGATAAAAAAGATTTTGTAGTCAGAGGGGACCATTCATGAGCTGATGTTTTCAAGAGGCCAATTCCTATTGGTGACTGGATACATACTATAGCTTTGTAAATAGCTAAATGAAAATAGGCAAAACTTATTGCGTAGTCAAGTAACTCTGAGGTGAGGATGTTGTAATGATCTGCAAAGAAAATGTAGATGCTACTAAGAGAGATGTGGTTCAAATTTAATGTGTTAAATGTGAAGGATGAGAATGAACCTGTAAGTGTGATGTTGATAGGAGGAATGAAGTGACAAGAGTTCCAAGCAGTCTAATTTTTTTTGAGCAATCTAATTTTGACTTCTCATGTGAACACCCAGTGTTTTTGATCTGAGGCCATATTTGACGTCACTCAAACTGTACATAATCAAATATGAAAACTTTAGTAATCCTATCTTATTTATCCTTCCATTTACAAAAAGCAAATTCCAGCTGCTTTTAATCTCTCCATATATTGTTTTTGAAAGAAATTGCTATTGTTTTGACTGTTCTTTGGAAAATTACTGAATATACATATTAATCTTTGGGTTCCTATCTGAAAAGTGACAAAAGAGGCTATAATCCCAGAAATTAAGAAGATAACAAAGTATTTGTGTGTGTGTGTGTGTGTGTGTGTGTGTGTGCAGTTATGAATGTCTTAGAAGAGTAAACAACAGAGTTGAATTTAAGTACAAAAATAGCAATTTAGTAAACTATATGCATTTAGACTCAATTTATAAATATAGTTTTGAAGAAAACTATATAAATTGCAAACAAGAACAATAGCAATTCTGCTAAAAATTATGGATAGTTGTAGGTAAATATCTCGCTAATACCCCCAAATAAGCAAAAGAAGAGAAACTGGAGTAAAGAACTAAATAAGAAAATGCTAAGCATAGATTTTTTTGCAGCTGTAGGCAATATTTTGTGGTCTAACAAGTCAAATAAAATAAGCTTTACATAAGACCGGCCCACGCCTTTGTACCAACATTCTAGGCTCCTTGCTTAACATAGTTTTTCTAGAATCCTTGAACACCCCTGCATGGTGTCCAGCATTTCTTTAAAATTGAATGGGAAAAATACAGCTATACCTTTAACTGTTCTTGTACTAAAATTTAGGAACTTTGTAAATTATGTGTGTATGCTATAACATAATATACCTGGAATATAATATAACAGTACCTGGAATTTTACCAACAATAAAATTTACAGATTTTTTTCATCAGATTATAGTTGTTGAAGATTCTTTGAAATAAATGTAGGGTCATAAATCAGTTAATTCTTGTACTTATTTGATACTCTCCTAGATTATTTTTGTTGAATGAGTTAATAACATAATGAGATATTAGTTAATGGTGACTCAATTAATGTAACTGACTGGGCTCTCTGGGAGACAAATATCAAAAGAGAATTAAGAGTACAAATATATTACTGGAGGAAATGCCTATGAAGGGTGAAGAGCTGAGAGAGCAAGTAAGGGAGGCAGTGTTAAACTGTGATGATGATCCAAAACCTAAGAAAGGAAACAGAAGGAAAAAGGAACGGTAGGTAGAGCCTCAGACTACAGGTATCTCCAAGGAAGTCCTAGCCAGACCCATGAGAAGCCACCGTGCAAGGATCACTGCTGAAAGAAGTCTGTATTGAGGGGGATTGCCCTGAATTTATAATGCTACTGTGCCCAGTCCTGGTGTCATTGCCTGGATTCAGCCCTCTGGAGCCTGTAGGCAACTGGGGCTCAGACCATTGTACTTCTTACAGCAGGTCCCATCCTGAATGGAGAGATCTCAGTGGTGCATCACACTGCTTTCCCCAATAAATATATCACGTGTTTCCCCCAATTTTGATAATCATTTTAAATCAGTTTGCCCCTGACAGTCCCTGTGTATTGCTTTTTTCACATTTAAACACTTTATTCTGAGATTTCCATAGGCTTTTCCTGACAACTGTCAAAGGGTCAATGTTTGAAAAAAATTTAAGAACCCCTGACCTAGGAAAGACATAAAGATATAATTGGGTAGGATATCAAGCTTGATTTCATATGGCAATAATAACTTTTCCTAAATATGTACTCATGTGTCAACCTCCAAAATAACTCATTAGGGTGAATTGAATAATCTGCCTGCATTGTTTGGCTCAAAGAACTTGCATAAAGTTCTCTGTTGACTTCTGCTTGTAAGTGTGACCTAGATGTCTTATAAGAATGCTTTCTGTGAGATTTTGGGAAAATCTGTATTAGCCTCCAGAGAAAATTTCAAATACAGGCATTTAAAAATAATTCTCTCTTGCCCCTCTTTCCATTCTGCTTTCAGTCATCAGAGAGAAAGCTAAAGGAAAAAATAAATCCATGTATTTAAAAACCTCAAGCAAAAACAATTTAGTTTGTAACTAAATAAAGGTTGTTGATTGTATGAGGGGATTTGTTAAATATATTTAAATATGTAAATTTATTTTCTTGTTTTCTGAAGTCTCAACTTAACAATTAATTCAGAAGAGATTTATTTTTTAATAATAGTTTTTCAAATTGGTTTCCATATAAGACCCACTGATTCTCCTCACAGGTGTCCTCCTCCATGACCATCACCCCCTTCCCTCCTCTCCCTCCCCTTCAGCCCTCTGTTCCTTTTCAGTATTCAATAGTCTCTCATGGTTTGTGTCCCTCTCTCTCCCCAGCTTTCTTTTGCCCTTCCCCTCCCTATGGTCCTCTGTTAGGTTTCTCCTGTTCTCCTGTTAGATCTATGAGTGCAAACATATGGTATCTGTCTTCATCCATCTGACTTATTTCACTCAGCATGACACCCTCAAGGTCCATCCACTTTCCTACAAATGGCCATATTTCATTCTTTCTCATTGCCATATAGTACTCCATTGTGAATATATACCACACCTTCTTGTGATCCATTCATCAGATGATGGACAGTTAGGCTCTTTCCATGATTTGGCTATTGTTGAAAGTGCCGCTATGAACATTGGGGTACATGTGCTCCTCTGTATCCGCATTTCTGTATCCCTTGGGTAGATCCCCAGCAGTGCTATTGCTGGGTCATAGGGGAGTTCTACTGATAGTTTTTTGAGGAGCCTCCACACTGTTTTCCAGAGCAGCTGTACCAGTTTAAATTCCCACCAACAGTGTAGGAGGGTGCCCATCTCTCCACACTCTCGCCAGCATCTATAGACTCTTGATTTGTTCATTTTAGCCACTCTGACCAGTGTGAGGTGGTATCTCAGTGTGGTTTTGATTTGTGAGAAGAGATTTAGACTCTGAGCAGATTTTATAGTTTTCTTCTGTTTAATCTCAGGTAACAAACATTTTTTTCTTTGGCTAGCAAAAAAATTAAAAATCTTGCTGGAGTCAGCAATGGTCTTTTCTTATCTAAAGTCTTTACAATGGGTGCTTGGGTGGCTCAGTCGGTTAAGAGTCTGACACTTGATTCATGAGATCAAGCTCCACTTCAAGCTCCATGCTGAGAGGCTCCATGGAGCCTGCTTGCAATTCTCTGTCTCCCTCTAGCTCTATGTCCCTCCCCAACTCCCACTTTCTCTCTCCCATGATAATTAAATAAACATAAAAAAATATAAAGTCTTCACCTGTTCTTTCCTGCATTTGTCTATTATAATCCCAATACTTTTATGTTTATACTCCAAATAATATCCTAACATAAAGAGGCTTTTCTGGAGAGCTTCATCTCTGTTTCTTATCTCTGTAAAGTGTCTATGAACATATATAATGACTTATATAATAGGCATTTCTGTATGAACCCATTTTTCAAATCCTTTCTGTGATGGTTAGTTTTATGTATCAACTTGTTTTTGCCACAGGGTATCCATATATTTGGTTACACATTATTTGAGTGTGTCTGTGAGGATATTCTGAATGAGATTAACATTTGAGTTGATAGACTGAATAAAAAGGATTGACCTCACAAGTGCGGGTGGGTCTCATTCAATCTGTTAAAGACCTAAGTGAAGGCCAAAATATGGAGGAAGGGAGAGTTTTCTCTTCCTATTGTCTTCAAGCTAGGACATCAGTCTTCTCCTACCCTTTGGGCTTGGACTAGAACTTAGACAATCAGCTCTCTTGCTTCTCATACTTTCATACTTAGACTAGAACTATACCATTGATACTTCTAAGTCTTCTGCTTGTGGATGGCAGAGCTTGAGACTTCTCTGTTTCCAGAATCATGTCACCCAATTTCTATAATCTCTTCCTCTCTATATATTTATATGGTTTTAGGTGAATATATATTCTATTCTTCTATCTGTTGATAGAATCTGTCTAACTGGAGAAAGAGATCCTATTGATTTTGTTAGTCTGGAGAACTCTAATATTCTTTCTTTCAGTCAATGAATTATAACATTTGGTGAAAAGTTCTCCTTTTGGCCTCAGTAAACAGTTCATTAGATGATAGATTTGGTAAAAAGCTAGGAGGGCATAATGGTATCAAAAATGAGGAGAAAAAAGTCAGATTTCCCATCAACTATGATTCACACTTTTTGGCTTTAGGAGTTAAAAGGACTAAAAGAACTCAAAACTTGATCTTTGTTTAAAACAGATCAGTGTCTCCTGATTTACTGACCCAATTTTCCATAGATTCAAGCAACATCTATTTTGTCACTGTGGAAGGAAAAAAAAAGGCTCCAGTGCTGAGAAGTTTTGTGCTAAGGAAGTGATGAATGGAATACTCAAAGGCTAGTCCTGTCACCAGCGAAATAGATTTCTCTACAAACTGTGTTATTTGGGTTTTGGGTCTTCTTAGGGGGGAATTCGTTGGTGAATAGAAATTCTCATCTTCAACATCTGCTTCTCAGCTTGTGTTTCAATAAGAATTTACAAAATCATTTTATGGAATAGGGAAGTAATCTTTTGACATACAATTAAGTTAAAAACTGACCTAAAGAAAACACAAAGATGAAAATATAACCTGAAAATTCTGGCTATAGGAGTATCCTTGGTGTTTTTCTTTTCTTATGATGTTTAAAGGCATATACAAAGGATTTTAAGTAAAATTGTGTGAATAATGCTTCGGAATGCCTAGGCTGTGATATTCATTAGAATATGTAGAATAAATGAATAAACAAACAAACAAATAAGTAAAATTAGAATAAATACCCTAGATCCTTGACTAGTCACATTGCTTTGGAGGGCAATATGATATTGGTCTACATCACAACCTTGAAATGGAATTGATGATAATATGTTTCAGTTTGGAATTGTCTCAGTGCAAGCATTTCTGGGGATATTTCTGGGGAAGAAGCATATTGTATATTAGTATAATTCCTTCATTATCTACCTATTCATTTATTAATTTATTCATCACTGTTTTAGTCTCTGGAGATACAGAGAAACAAGTATCTTGACCTTGTAGAACTTCTATAAAGCAGAGACAGACTAAAAGTAAAATAGAGTATAAATAAATACTAAGAAGAAAATGCCTGGGTAATAATAAGTTAGGTTGAAAATTTCTAGTTTAAGTTGTCAAGTATAGTTAAGTGGTACAGTTTCAGTAGAAATGTGAAAGATAAAAAATGACCAACCATTTATAACCATGGAACAAATTATTCTGGGCAAATACAATAGCATTGGCTATCATCAAGAAGGGAAAAAATCTTGGTTTGTTTTGAGAAACAAAAAAGTTTACTAGTATTACTAGAGCATGCTGAGTAAGGGGAAGAATAATTAAGTGAACATGCTGGGAGATTTGCAGACTTCAAGTCTTTTTTTTTAAAATATTTTATTTATTTGAGAGAGAGAGAGAGAGAGAGAGAGAGAGAGAGCGCGAGTATGAGCAGGGGAGGGTCAGAGAGAGAGGGAGACATAGAATCTGAAGACAGGCTTCAGACTCTGAGCTAGCTGTCAGCACAGAGCCTGATGCAGGGCTTGAACCCATGAACTGTGAGATCATAACCTGCGCTGAAGTCAGAAACTTAACCAACTGAGCCACCCAGGTGCCCCAGAGATTTGCAGACTTCAGAACACAGAGAGCATTACACAATACTAAATATTTTGGATGTTTCTATAAAAGCAATTGGCAGAATCAAGGAAATTAGCCCGCATTATATTTAACACTCACAAGCTCAGTACACATCTATTGAATAAATTTGTTTATGTATCAACGTAACAATAGTGAATTAAGATAGAACATTGAGCTTCCCCTGAAGTAATGTTCTAGCAACATTTTTATCATACTATTTGGTCAAAATGCCCCAAGTACTTTCTGTATGCTCTACATTGAAAATTGCACAGTAACTTAAAGATATACCCAGAGAATGAAGACAAATAGTCACCCTGACAGGAAATACTTCCAATAAGTTTTATTATTTTTCATTGCTATTGAAAGCAATTTTAAATGAGCAAATAAAGACAGCTCTTAACTTTTGAAGCAGTAAGGGGAATAGCCTCCAAGTTTGTGCTCAACCTGATGTCTTTCTTCATCTCATAGTATAATCTGGTAGTGATGAAGTTTTGGTGTGATGATGGGGTGGTGGAGTCCAGAGCCAATGGCCAAGAAAGAAGTCTTGAAGACGTCTTTGGTGCAGAAAGGTGATTTTATTAAAGCATAGGGACCAGACTTGGGCAGGGGATGCACCGGCTCATGATATATCCTTAGGCTGGCAGGGGGTAAGAAATAGAGTAAGTCTTTAAGGAATTTTGGAAGCAAGATTTCCAGGACCTTCAAGGGCTAGCTGTTGCTAGGAAAATGCCATTTATTACTGTATATTAAAACCTCAGTCATGAGACCCTTCAGATGTATATTGGAGGACCATGAGCTTGAAGTATGATTGCCAACATATATTTTGAGGCAGTTGAGATAAAGGAAGTAGGCTACAGGATCCTGAAAGTTGGGATAATGTTAAGCTAAGATTCTATTTACTCCTAGCAAAGTGTCATCATTGAGCTCCTAGAGGGAGGTCAGTTTGCCGGTTTCAAGGACTTGTTAATAGGCTATAGGCAGTAAGCAAATTTAATTTTTCATTTGCCTTAGTTCCCCATATTATGATGGCAAGCATTAAACCCCTTTCCTTTGTTCTCGGGTAGCCAGGAGTATCCAAGGACTATCACACATATTCCACTGGTGGGGTAGGGTGGTGGTGGTGCTGCTGCTGTTAGCTTATACTTTGCCCTCAGCTTGCCCCACACCCCCTCATCAGTAGTGCTTAGATACAGGAAAACCATGTGCATATGGAGATACCAAGAATAAGTTGGAACAAGCACCAGAGAATCGGTAGAATTTGGGGGAAATAAAAGCAAAATCAAGATGTGAGCTGAGAAGAATGGAATTCTCTTGTCAGAAGCTAAGGGTTTTATTCATTTTCCCTGTAAGAAATAATAATTTATGTCAGAATTTCACTCCTTATATCTTAATGCTAACTCTATAGCAAAGTGAGTGTATTTCTCATATTATACTTTGAATTCTCCTATCTCAACTGTTCTTATAAACTTGCAAATTATAGAATACAAAACTTTCATTCTCTCCTTGCTTTACGTGTCCATTAAACAAATATTTGTAGTGTGCTAATATGTGCCAGATAGTGTTAGGACATATGGTAAACTAGTGAATAGTTGCAGATGTTTCCTCTGCCATCAACAGGTTTTCATTCTAAGGGTTTATATACAGCAAGTTTCAATTTCCATATAATGTGATCAATATTATGAGAGAACAGATAGTTTTGCTTTCATAGGAAAGTGTTTTATTCCAAATGTGTATGATAAATTTTTCTTTCCAGTAGAAATGAAATCTAAGTTACATCCTAAGAGTTGAGTAGAATTTATTCAAATGAAGACAAAGGGGTCAGCAATTGACACAAATAACTTGACAAAAACTGCACTATAAACAAATAACTTGAGGAAACTGGAAAACTAGTAAACTAGTGTCTCAAAAGAATGAATGATTATGTCTGGATGAAAAATAACAGGTAGCATGTAGTGTGTAATGGTAGTAGAGTAAATTATGTAAGTAGGGGTGAAGGATAATGTAAGAGAAAAGAAGCTGACCCAGGTACTGACCCTTTGAAAGAGGGTGAAGTAGGATAGGAAAATGTAGAAAAAGCAAATTGGTTGGACATAACAAAGACGTTGACTGTGATCCTGATGAAACAGTATAATAATCAGTAAATGGCAGAGCCGATCGTCTGTTTCTGTGGCTAAGGTGGCTCTTGCAGTGGTATGAGTTAAGAGGCAACTGCGAGGACTCTGACTTTCCTCTGAGCATCTGTCTAACATTCCCTGATGTTGTGCCACCTCCTAGGGAAGTAGTTCTTACTGGACCACTGTTTGGAGTTGGAGCTTGCCGATCGCATGTATAAACTTTTTGTGGGAGGGTGCACATGTGTATGTCTTTCTGAGAAGGTCCATAAAGATGCCACTTAAAAGCAAAAAAAAAAAAAAAAAAGGTTTGGATAATAGAAAGAGTCCTGATTTCCTAGGGCTTATAAACCACATTAAGATTATTGATTGTTCTTTGCCCAAGTGTTTTGTAAAGCCATAAAAATGATTTAATCAAAATTATCAGATAATCAAATATATTTTTAAGAGATTACTCTCCCTGCACTGTAGAGCATTCATTGAAATATGATAAAATGAACACAAAAAGTATAGAGTAAAGATGTTTGGATTCAGTAAACTCTTTTTTTGACCATTCCATTGAAAGTATTCTACCAACAGAGGACACATTCAAATAAATGCTGCAGCACCCTGTAAAAAATGTCTTGAACAAAACATATTTTAGTAAAGTCTCTTTTTATGTATATGCAATACAAAAGCCTCATATTCATTATATATTACTAAATTCTATTCAAGGTTGGATAATACCAATACTTATATAAAATGAAGGGCAATTTGAAAATTCAGAAAGCACTTTTTCATGCTGAATTTAAAGTTTACCATATGTAATTGTTGTGCACAGATATTCTGTTTCCAAAATGGAGGTTTCTTTTGAATTCTTTTCAACAAGTGAAATTATTCTCCAATACCATTCAGAAAGGAATTCACATTATAACAGCATTTACCAAGAAGCAGCAGAAAAATTCAAAATAATACATACAGGGAAAAAAAGAGAAGAAAATAGCATACATGATACACAGTAAGAAGCCAAGAAATAATTCAGTGCATATTTGTAATGTGTGTAAATGAAGAAGTTTAATAAAGAAAGCTCATGACCTCAAAATAGTGTAAAATGGAAAGAATCATTCTCTTGTTTTTGTTATCCAAATAGCAGGCTCTAGGATGCTTCTGTACTTATCCACATATGAGATGGACTGAAAACTGAAAAGAACCACATGACTTTCCATCTTAACATTACCTTTATCTAGCTTCTGTATCTACTATTTTAAAAATCATTGCGTGATGCTCTTTCTTAGAAACTCCAATTTGTTTTCAAAGTACCATTCCATAAATAGCAATACATTTAGAAAGCAACTTTTCATTATATGTGATGGTTCTTTATACTAGTTGTATGGTTGACCCAGTGTTTCTATTTCTAAGATTTTTTACTAAAAAAATGTAAACAAAATGTTGAATCGGTATGTGCTGTGCTGTTTGTTGCAGTTATGAGTAAAAGGTAAAAGGAAATTAAATCAATATTCCAAATTAAGAAATCATTCAGAACTGTAGTATGCATCTGTATGATGGACCATGAAATAATTTTGAAAAGTAAAGATTTAAAATAATTTTAACGAGGGACACCTAGGTGGCTTAGTTGGTTAAGCGTCCGACTTCAGCTCAGGTTATGATCTCGGGGTCTGTGAGTTCAAGCACCGCATAAGGCTCTGTGCTGAGAGCTTGGAGCCTAGAACCTATTTCGGATTCTGTGACTCCCTCTCTCTCCACTTTTTCCCACTCGCACTGTCTTCTCTCTATGTCTCAAAAATAAATTAACATTAAACAATTTTTAAAACATAAAATAATTGCAATGAAATCAAATATAATGTTTAGTGAAAAAAATCATACAAAAGCTGTGTATGATAATCTTAATTTATACATGTATATGCTATTTTAAAAATCCAATACATATTTAAACACATTTGCATATAAAAGGATATCACACACACACACACACGCACACACACACTGAATTAGGATTCTAATCTATGAAACGTTGTAATAATTTTAGAGTCCAATATGTTAAGTGAGAGCTGTTTTCAGCCTGCTTTGTTAATGTTTCCACACTATATTTTAAGACATAATACCTAGAAAGTTATTGTAGAATTTTCATTCTTTACTCGTGTATTGGTATTATCCTGAAATAGTATAGCCCTCTTTATCCAATTATCCATGCCTACATAGGTCTATACTGAAACTTTATTAACATCATTCAATTCTATATTCTTTTCTGTTCTATGCATGCCTCTTTTCTCCTATGAATATTTACCCACAGTTATTTCAAACAAGCTATATTTTCTGTGTCTACTATTACTCATACTCTCTTAGTAAAATGTTTTCACTGAAGTATAACATATTAAGTATACAACCCAATGATTCAATATCTATATACAGTACAAAATAATCACCAAAATAGGTGTAGTTAATACCCATCACAAAACATAGTTTCTTCTCTTGTGATAAGAACTTTTAAGTTTTACTCTCTTAGCAACTTTAAAATATTCAACACAGTATTAACTGTAGTCACCCTGCTATCCATTTCATTCTTAAACTGTGTTATAGTTTACAATTATAGAGAAAAATCCAGAAATTTCATCTATCAAAATAACACAAAACTAAAGGAAAGAAGAATCATTATATTACATTATCATTAGTTACCTATACATTAATAACATTTGGACCCGACCTGATCCAATAGAAAAGTTATCTAATACTATGTTTATGTTGCCCTTCTTGCCCTCTGAATTATTGAACTAATATACACAAAGACATTACTTGAGAAGGAAATTTTTGTTTGAAGCAGATTGCCAACATTTAATCAAATTTTTTCTGGTCACCAAATTCTCATCAGAAACAACTCAGGATATGTCATTATACTTACATCTAAAATTTATCTTCACACTTAAGACAGGTGACTTGAAAATTAGATGAACTGGAAACATGCTCCTGACACCTAACACTTATTTTCTCTAAAGCCTTTGGCTTAAAAAGACATTTCATTATTTTTCTTAATACACTTGAAATTCTCAGTCACTCTGTGAACTCTGCAACAAGCACTTGAAATATAAAAGTATATAGTATCCAGATCTTAAAATTAAGAAACTCTGTCTGGTTGGAACCACTTAGTCTCTGTTTTTGTTTTGTAATACCAAGATAGTCCATGTCTGACTTTTAATATGAGCTAAATTTGCTAAATTTTCAAACTGTAGGATAATTAACTTCAAGGATGGTATATATGAGAACACAAGAGAGAAAGCCTATATGCATTAAAAAATATATTGTGCATGTTGGAGTTCAATTTCATATTTGCACATATCTAAAGCAGTCATACCCACTTATCTGTATGTCCCTTCCATGTCTCTTATTGCCTTTTTAAGCATTATTTTGAAATATAAAAACTTGGAGGCATTTCCTGTCTGTTCCATCTTTGAAAACTCAATTGCACTTTGTTCATTTATTTCTTCAAATATTTCTCTCTCGGTATTCTGATTATGCAAATCTTATACCTTTTGATATTGCCCTAAATGTTTTGACTGCACTGTATTATATTTCAATTTTTTTCTTTGTGTTTTAATTAGAGATATTGCCATTGACCTATCATAAAGTTGCCTAATATTTTTCCTCAGTTGTGTCAGGTCTACTTGATAAACCTGTCAAAGCTACTCATTTCCCTTCTGGCATTTTTCTCCTTTCCTTTCCTTTCCCTTCCCTTTCCCTTTCCCTTTCTGGCTAGAAGATCAAACCAGCCACAACATTGATATTGTACATGAATATTGTAATAGCAGGAAATGTTGAAAACAACATTTCCCTTTCCCTTTCCCTTCCCTCTATGCTGATGTTATAGCCATCTGATTTTGCATGTCTCCTACTTATTTCTATTCAAGTCTGTTGAGATCCCTCAGACTGCCTCACCTTGGTGATTCACTGGAACATAGAGGACATAGAAAATGCTTTCAGGCATCCCCTCCCAGTGGAGGGGAACAATCATGCTTAATGCTTCTGCAGTGATGTAGAACAACACACCCAGAGGACAGGCATACCTTATTTTACTGTACTTTCCAGATATTGCATTTTTACAAACTTCAGGCAATTCTGTATGGACTAAGTCTATTCATACAATTTTTTCCAATAGCATATAATCATTTTTGTGTCTGTCTCACATTTTGATAATTCTCACGACGTTTCAAACTTTGTCATGGTGATCTATGATCAGTAAACTTTGATGCCACTATTGTGATAAGTTTGAGGTGTCTTGAACTATGCCCATATAAGATGGCAAACTTAATGTACAAATATTGTGTGTGTTCAGCCTGCTTCACCAACCCACCATCCTCCCATCCCTCTCCCTCTCCTTGGGCCTCCCTATACCCTGAGACACAACAATATTGAAATTAAAGTAATACCCCTTAATGACATTTTAGTTGTAAGTGAAAAGTTGCAAAACCCTCACTATAAGTTTTGCAGAGATAGGTGTTTTTTAGAGGTTTTCCTATAGAAAGTCAACTTTTGTAAGGGATAGTATCCCAGGAGACAGTGTGCCAAAGATGTTACTGAGTCCTGTGCAGCACAATGTAGCCACTTGGAGGGGATCACAGGCCTGCAGCGCATCTTGTGAGATGGGGACCAGCAGGACATGAGGGCATGGCATCCAGAGGTGCCTGAGTGGGGAAGGATTCTGGGAGGTAAATGCGTGTGTGTGTGTGTGCGTGTGTGTGTGCGTGTGTAGCTAAGAATAGCCCTGAGTGCCAGCCAGGCCCCTGGAATGCACAGGTGGCCCATCTCAGTAAAGGGCACTTTCTCCTCTGAGAAATGGGATGTAAAGTTTTTGTGTATCTATCTCTCATTTGATCCATCAAGCAGATATCTCTTTCATTTAATAAAACTTTTTGTAAAAAGAAAAAAATAAAATGGTAGATATGATTAAACTTATTGAAAATGGCACATCAAAGTTGAGATAGGCTGAAAGCTGGGCCTCCTATGCCAAACAATTAGCCACATTGTGAATGCAAAATAAAAGTTCTTAAATGAAATTAAAAGTGTTTCTCTAGTGAGCACATGAATGTTACAAGTGCAACAGCCTTCTTGCTGATATGGAGTAAGTGTGAATGGTCTGGCTAGAAGATCAAACCAGCCACAGCATTCCCTTAAAGCCAAAGCCATATCAAGAGCAAGACTCTCTCTTCAATTATGTGAAAGCTGAGAGGTAAAGTAACTATGTAAGAAAATTTTGAAGCTAACAGAGGTCAGTTAGCCATTTTGCTAACATCAAGGTGCAAGGTGAAGCAGCAAGTTATCCAGAAGGTCTAGCTATGGTAATTAGTGGATACACTACACAACATATTTTCAATGTGGATGAAATAGCCTTCTATAGGAAAAAGAATCCATCTAGGATTTTCTTAGCTAGAGAGAAGTCAATGCCTGGCTTCAAAAGCAGGCTGATCTTACTGGGGCTAATGCATTTGGTGACTTTCAATTGAAGCCAATGCTTATTTACTATTCAAAAAAAAATCCTAGGACCCTTAAGAATTGTGCTAAATTTAGCTGCACTCTATAAATGGAACAACAAAACCTGGATGACAGCACATCTGTTTACAACATGGTTTACTGAATATTTTAAACACACTATTGAGACTAATGTTCAGGAAGAAAAGAAGGGATTCCTTTTGAAATATGACTGCTCATTGACGATGCACCTGGTCACCCAAGAGCTCTGGTGAGAATTACACTGTGATTAATGTTGTTTTCAACATTTCCTGCTATTACAATATTCATTTTACAGCCCATAGATAATGTATAATTTTAGCTTTTAAATCTTATTATTTAAGAAATACATTCTTTGAGGCTATAGCTGCCATGATAGTGATTCTTCTAATGGATCTGGGCAAAATAAATTGAAAACCTCCAGAAAGGATTCATCATTCTGATGCCATTAGGAACATTTGTGAGTCATGGGAAGAGGTCAAAAGATCAACATGAACAAGAGTTGGGAAGAAATCAGTTTCAACCTTCATGGATGACCTTGAGAAGTTCAAGACTTCAGTGGAGGAATCACCAGAGATGTGGAAATAGCAAGAGAATTAGAAGTGGAGCTTGAAGATATCACTTAATTGCTGCAATCTCATGATAAAACCTGAGTCGATAAGCAGTCTCTGGTTATGGATGAGCAAGGAAAGGGATTAGACGAAATCTACTTCTGGTGAGGTTGATGATGTGAAAGTTGAAATACAAGCAAAGGACTTATAATATTACATAAACTTAGTTGATAAAGCAGTGGCAGAGTTTGATAGAATTGCCTGATTTTGAAAGAAGTTCTACTTTGGGTGAAATGCAATCAAATAGCATCTCCTATGACAGAAATCTTTCATGAAAGAAAATCAGGGCAACAAACTTCATTGTTTATTCATTTTAAGATGCTGCAACAGTCATCCCAACTTTCAGCAACTACCACCTGATCAGTCAGAAGCCTAATGTCAAGGTAATACCTTTCACCAGCCATAAGATTACAACTGGCTGAAAGCTCAGATGAAGGTTAGCATTTTTTTAAATGTTTATTTTTGAGACAGAGTGCGAGCAGGGGAGGGGCAGAGGGGGGGTAGGATACAAAATCAGGAGGAGGAAGTAGGTGCCAGGCTCTGAGCTATCAGCACAGACCCTGATGCATGGCTCCAACTCATGAACCGTGAGATCATGACCTGAGCCAACGTTGGATGGTTAACTGACTAAGCCACCCAGGCACCCCAGGTTCACATTTTTTTTAAAGTCATTAAAGCATATTTTGGTCATCAGGTTCAATTTATTTATAAAGTGATTTTCATATTTTAAAAATCTACTTTTTTTGGAAAGATCAAAGTATTGTTTAGGGGTTTGAATAATTTGAGAAAGTAACTTTCTAGCTAGTTGTATTCACTTCTTAAAAATAAGATCATGGACATAAAATATTAATTTCAAGTGTACAACACAATGGTTTGACAATTATGTACATTACAAATTGCTCACCAGGATTAGTGTAGCTACCATGAGGGGTGGCTCAGTGACTGGGGCTTATTAGTGGTTTTTGGTCTGTGGTCACCATTAGGTTTGTATATAATATCTTCTGCATTTAGAAATCTCTATTAAGTTGATGGTCACTAACATTTGAATCCATTTGTTCAATGGGCATGGAGAAGAGAGTTTGAACCCTCCTCTTCCCCCCACCTCAGGTTTTAGGTATATGATGTCCTATGTTACATCCTTTTATTTTGTGAGTTCCTTGACTGATTTTTTTCTACAGAAATATTTATTTTTACTCTTTTTGAATTTCCTACTTTCATACTGTCACTTTTGATTTTTCTTTCCACTTGAAGAGTCCCCTTTAATATTTTTTGCAAGACTGGTTTAGAGGTCATGAACTCCTTTAGTTTTTATTTGTTTGGGAAACTATTCATTTCTTCTTCTATTCTGAAGGATAGTCTTGCTGGATAGAATATTCTTGGCTGCAGATTTTTCCTAATCAGCATTTTGAATATATTATAACACTCCCTTATGGCTTGCAAAGTTTCTGTTGAAAACTCCACCGATAGCCTTATGGGGTTTCCTTTGTGTGTAAATATCTTCTTTTGCTGCTTTAAAATATTTTTCTTTATCACTACATTTTGCCATTTTAATTACAATATGTCTTTATATGGATCTGCTTTTGTGAATTTTTGGGGGCCTCTCTGTGCCTCCTGAATCTGAATGTTTTATTTCTTCAAATAACTTTTCTGCTCCCCCTTTTGATCCCTATAATATGAATGTTAATATGTTCGATGGAGCCACTGAATTTCCTAAGTCTATTTTCATTTCGTACAATTTTTTTTTCTTTTGTTCAGCTTGATTACTTTACATTATTCTGTATTCTGGGTCATTAAATTGTTTTTCTGCTTCTTCCATCCTTCTGTTCATTCTATCAAGTATATTTTTTATTTCATTTATTAAGCACTTTATCTCTGCTATGTTATTCCTTATCTCTGTGTTGTGTCTCACTGATGCCTTCCACTCTTTTCTCAAGTCCTGAGTATCCTTATGATTATTACTTTAAATTATCTGTCAGGCATGTTACTTATATGTGTTTTGCTTAGATCTCTGGCCATAGCCTTGTCCTGTTATTTCATTTTGGACAAATTACTCTAAGTTTTCATTTAGTCTAAGTCTTTGTAGCTATTCTCTGTGTTAGGAAAGTAGCTTGTCTCCCGTTCTTGAGAGTAATGTTATGAAGAAGAGGTCTTGTAGTACCCAGCAGTATAATGTCCCCTGTTCCCCAAGACCTAACACTTCTGGGAGTGTCACCAACATTGCTGTGTGTACCCGGGCTATTGTGTGCTGGCCACTTTATCCTTCAGGCCAATTATCTGCAGAGGCTTTTTGCTTCTGGGGGGCAGTGTTTGGTTCCTGGCCTGGATGTGGTGAGTTTTAACTAGCTATCCTCTTCTTGTGCAATGAGACCTCTCACCACTGGAACTGAGGGCTTGCAAAACTCCCAGGTCAGCAGATGCATTATTTGTACAGATTTAGGCTGGTGTTCTGGGGGGATGAGACTGCCACAGTGGAATTGAGGCAAACTTAACTATGAGGGGTGGTTTCACTAGTGCCCAGGGTGGGGGCTGGTATAAACAAGTTAGGTAGTGTTTTGGCACTGTGCTGGTTCCTGCAGGTAGCTCTGTGCTTGTACTGAAGGGCCGGGAGGTGTCTCTGTAGAATACTCCCTCTCAGGGACATGCTTAAGCATGAGCAATTAACCTCCCCACTGTGTGCCCCAGGTGCTCTTCAGAGTGTTGTTTCCATACTAGATGTCCATGGGCTGTTTGCCTGTCTTCTCTGCAAGAGCAGCACAATACCCCACAGGCCCTATTCCAGCCAACAGTGCTGACTTTTAAACTCTAAGCTTTTAGGCTCTTTCCATGATTTGGCTATTGTTGACAGTGCTGCTGTGAACATTGGGGTACATGTGCCCCTATGCATCAGCACTTCTGTATCCCTTGGGTAAATCCCTAGCAGTGCTATTGCTGGGTCATAGGGGAGTTCTCTGGATAGTTTTCTGAGGACCTCCACTGTAGTGCGTGTGCGGGCCCACAGAAGCAAGGACGCAAGGGTAAGGGAATGAGGAAAAGAAAAGAGAATCAAAGGATGGGAACGGGAGGGACAACATGAGTGATGCCCATATTGCCATTTTATTTGTCACATGCAAGTAACTTTATACAAACAGCCACAGCTAAGAGAAGGGTTTTTTCTAGACAAAACTTTTTCTGTTCTCACAGTTGTTACAACATTTTCCTGGGAACTTTACATCTCTTCTTATTGTTATTATAAGAGTGCCAAAGCTTGAAGGATATTCGTACAATAACATCTCAACTCAAGGACCTTGAAGGACATTGGTGCAATAACATCTTAACTCAAGTGAATTAACCTCTGAGGAACTGGATCAGCCGCAAGGGTTGTGAGGGCACGAGAGCTTTGCTCGATCACACTCTCCTTACTGGCTACTTGCGGCTGCTTCCCACACTCCACACTGTTTCCAGAGCAGCTGCACCAGTTTACATTCCCACCAACAGTGTAGGAGGGTGCCCGTCTCTCCACACCCTCGCCAGTATCCATAGTCT